>NC_054752.1:13732043-14034543 GCF_018143015.1 Lytechinus variegatus
GTATACGTTTGGTCATATATATAATTGTGGGGACGTTGGTCCACATAATACTATATACGATTGGTCACATATATAATTTTGGGGACGTAATTGGTCCTCACAATTATACTATATATGTTTGGTCACATATATAATTGTGGGGACATTGGTCCACACAATACTATATACGATTGGTCACATATATAATTTTGGGGAAGTAATTGGTCCTCACAATTATACTATATACTGTTTTGTGCGCACATGAACATGCGGTTGTCGTAGAATTTTTATTTTTTTGGAAAAAGGTGACAATAACTACCCTCTAACTATATATAATAATATATACGGGAAAAAAAACAAGAACAAAATATTACACCTGGATAGGGAGACATTGGTCCAAATAATTATATATAATGTGTCCACACAATACTATATACGATTGGTCTATAATTTTGGGGATGTAATTGGTCCTCACAATTATACTATATATGTTTGGTCACATATATAATTGTGGGGACGTTGGTCCACACAATACTATATACGATTGGTCACATATATAATTTTGGGGACGTAATTGGTCCTCACAATTATACTATATATGTTTGGTCACATATATAATTGCGTGGACGTTGGTCCACACAATTATATACTTGTCCACACTAAAGCTAGATTCACATTGGAGTTGCGTACAAATGCGTACTGTTGCGTTGGCTCATTGAACGCAACTGTGCGCAATTGTACGCAACCGTCTGCAGATTGGAACGCAACTGTACGCAGCTGTACGCAACTGTGCGCAATTTAGAAACGCAAAAAAAAATAATCCCTCCTAATCTGCTAGCCTATTGAAATCAGAGGTCAAGCTTGGAGCGAGGCTTGGTGGCATGCTTCGTTAATTCTATTGATTTCCTTGTAACGCAACAGTCCGCAATTCTCCAATGTGAATGTAGCTCAATATAGATAGTGGAGACGTTTATTACCGTATTGTGAGGACGTTGGTCCACACAATTATATACCTGTCCACACTAATATATACTAGTTAGTGGAGACGTATATAATTGTGGGGACATTGGTCCACACAATTATATACGTGTCCACACTAATATATACTAGTTAGTGGAGACGTATATAATTGTGGGGACATTGGTCCACACAATTATATACGTGTCCACACTAATATATACTAGTTAGTGGAGACGTATATAATTGTGGGGACATTGGTCCACACAATTATATACTTGTCCACACTAATATATACCGTACTAGTTAATGGAGACGTATATCATTGTGAGGACATTGGTCCACACAATTATATACGTGTCCACTATACTAGTTAGTGGCAGTGTTGGAGGACTAGAGACCGGACTCGGTCTTGGACACAGACTCGAGACCGATCTTGCTGGTCCTGGCCTTGGATGGCCCGGCCTTGGACTCGGATTCAGATGATGGGACTCGACCGAGTCCTGGGCGAATCAAATAGTATAATTCAAGGGCGCAGACCTGTCTTCACATAGGTTTATGTTGTATTGATACACACACATAAATCCCCCTAGTTTTTGTTAATACTTGGTTTTCCATTCAACAGATCCAAAGAGAATAGTTTTTGCAAACACGCACATACACACACACATACCGACATTTGTGTCCTTACAGGGAACTGCCTTGTGGGGCATTTCATGTCAATTTCTCATATACTCTGTGGGCCCCTGTATATGGGGTCCAAATCCAGGACCCAATAGGGACATGCACACGCACCCTCATTGCCTCACATACATTGAATTGAGGGGTACTATTTTTCCCCCTCAAAATTGTTCTGTGTACCCCACATGCCAAATTAAAAAAGTAGGACCTTTGAGGCTATAAATACAACAGATTGTGGGAAATTAAATATTGGGTATAGTATAAGGTACAAGACCCTGCAAATAAGGACTTTATCAGGTACAAACATACTGACACATAATGTAACTGAACAAACCTGTTCACTAACGAAATTCATTTTCATTTATTTTTTTCTTCCAACATTGTTTCCCTCCAAAGGTCGTTCTAGACATTCCGAATGCTTGCTATATGATTTCCAAACATTTTATCAAGTAATATACACAGCTAGGATGCCTAGTATTGTATTTCATTCATCATGCAACATGTCACTGGGTCCCCAAGAAAGAAATATCCATATTAAAATCTGAATCATTCAGTAAGCAGGTTCATTGTGTGCATTTAGTTTTCCTGTAGTTTTTCTGCATACCAACCAGGCTACAATTTCACTCTAGAGCACTAAATCAAGTTGATCACTTTCTTTCACTTCAATTTGGAGTAATCATCTGAATAAAACTGCTTTTGACAAAAATTGACTTCTACTGAAGAAATAACAACATTCAAGTCTTTGAGTTGTTGGTGAACATGTAATTTTTTTTCTCTTGTACAAAAAATACAGGAAAAAAGAAGAAAATGTGAACTAAAACACAAATACACAGGGTATAAACTTTTGCCTTAAAACAAGAAAACCACAAAAAAATATGTAGATTTCCATCTTGAACCCCTAATCAAATGTATGAACATACCAAGAAAATGTTGAGGTAATTGATCTTGAACTAAATTATAGATCTTGCAATATATAATATATATGCCGAGTGGCCCAAAAAGAATGGAACCATTATAATCTTTTATATCAGCGCGATAAATGATATAAAGGGGTAATTGCTAAAATCATTTAAAAGATCATTTGTTTCCCTATAATATGACACCAAGATCATTCGTTTTGAGTCACTCATTCACAAACTTTTAAACGTGAGGCTAAAAATGGTTTATTTTTGTTTCATATTATCTGAAAGGATATTTTCTTACGAAGTAACGACAGAACAATTAGTGCTTTATATCATTAATCATGCTGAAATTAAAGTTAATAGTGGTTCCTTTCTTTTGGGGTCACCCAGTGCATATATCACATTTATATATAAGTTTCAGGATCACATAAATTTATGCCCTATCAACACTTCAATAGATCAAGAGTTAACAAATGATACTTATCTAATAATTAATTTTAAAAAAAATGCTTTATATGCTCTCATACTGGAGGAGCTGAAATTTTTAGAGGATTTTATTTTCATGAATTTTGTTTTGTGGGTCACAACCTCTTGTCTATTTTTGTAATGAAAGCATTTGCATGTAACACCTTGCGAATATCTAAATCAGAAAGAAAACAAAAACAAAAATCATAAAAATATCTGTGTGTGAAAATTTAAGCTTATTCAGTCCAGATTGTATACATTACTTATACATCTCAACAGATCAACATTTTATGACATAATTGTCTGGCAAGCAAGTGCAACTGCAAAATTGTTGATAGTTTAAATTTTAAAAGTGGGTTTTCATATTTCATGAATTAACAATGATAATGTGATTCAGTGCATGAAAAAAAAAGACTAACAAACAACCCCAAAACATTAGGCATCCTGAACCCTCTGGGGCGGAGGCATTAAAATTTAAACAAGTGGAACGCCTCTGGCAGTCTCGCCTGCATTACGCAATTCAATATAACAGCAGTGCTGACTTTGATGGTCAAAGTTCATTAACACTAAATGATCTTTGACGCTGACCATGTGACCTGCCACTCATACAAAATTAACAGCAATACTTAGTAGTCTTTTGTCCAAGTTTCATGAAATAGGCCCTTATACTTTTAAAGTAAAAAAAAATTAACTTTGGTCTAAGGTCAAAGGTCATCCCTAGATGACCTTTGACCTAGATCATGTGACCAGGAAACTCGGGCAGGATGATCAGTGATACTTGGTTACCCTTATGTCCAAGTTTCATGAACTAGGTCCATATACTTCCTAAGTTATGATGAAATTTCAAAAAAAATTGTGCATATTCTAAGTTCGTTGACCCTAAATGACCTTTGACCTTGATCATGTGACCAGGAAACTCGTGCAGGATGATCAGTGGTACTTGGTTACCCTTATGTCCAAGTTTCATGAACTAGGTCCATATACTTCCTAAGTTATGATGACATTTAAAAAAAAACTTGTGCATATTCTAAGTTCGTTTACCCTAAATGACCTTTGACCTTGATCATGTGACCTGGAAACTCACGCATGATGATCAGTGATACTTGGTTACCCTTATGTCAAAGTTTCATGAACTAGGTCCATATATTTCCTAAGTTATGATGAAATTTCAAAAAAAATTGTGCATATTCTAAGTTTGTTGACCCTAAATGATCTTTGACCTTGATCATGTGACTTGGAAACTCACGCAGGATGATCAGTGATACTTGGTTACCCTTATGTCCAAGTTTCATGAACTAGGTCCATATACTTCTGAAGTTATGATGACATTTCAAAAACTTAACCTTGGTTAAGATTTCAATGCTGATTTCCCAAACATGGCCAAAGTTCATTGACCCTACATGACCTTTGACCTTTATCATGTGACATGAAAATGATGCAGGATGATCAGTGATAGTTGGTTACCCTTATGTCCAAGTTTCATGAACTAGGTCCATATACTTCCTAAGTTATGATGACATTTCAAAACCTTAACCTTGGTTAAGATTTCATTGTTGACGCCGCCGCCGCCGTCACCACCGCCGTCGGAAAAGCGGCGCCTATAGTCTCGCTCTGCTATGCAGGCGAGACAAAAAAAAAAAAGAAAAAAAAAGAGAACAAAGCCTTTACAACTACATTGCAATAGAAAGACAAAATATGTTTGGAATAAAAAGACAAAATATGTTTGGAATAAAACAGTAGGTAAATTCTCCCAAGATTGATGAAATGAAGTTGGAAAAATGAATTTCAAAGATATGGTGTGGAGGCCAAGGTGGGCCCTCCTTGGGCTCTTTAGGGTTAATCAATAGAAATACATGTACATGTAAGAAAGCAAAGTTAGTTTGGAGTCATCAGGAATATCCCTAAACTATAAGTATAGTGTAAGACACTGCAAGTACACCACTTAAATTATTTCCTTTGCAAACTTACTGCCTCACATACAGTGAATTGAGGGGTACTATTTTTTTCCTTTCACATTGCTCTGAGTCTGTGTACCCCACATGCCAAATTCAAAATGTAGGACCTTTTGAGGCTGTGCATTCAAACACACAGATTGTGGGGAATTAATAGAAAGTTATCACTTGTAGTAAATATGGAGTATATTACATGCGTGCAAGACCCTACAAATAAGGACTGTATCAGGCACAAACATACTGACACATATGGAACTGAACAAACCTGTTCACTAAAATATTCATTTTTCTGAATTAAAAAAAACAAAAAAAACAAGGTTGTTCGTGACAATGAGAATGCTTGCTATATGATTTCCAGACATAGCATCAAGTAATATACACAGACTTGATGCTTAGTATTGTATTTCATTCATTAACAACAGCATAATGGAATACATGCAACTTGCCATTAGGTCCCCAGGAAAGAAAATCCATATTACAATTTGAATCAGTAAACAGGTTCATTGTGTGCATTTATTTTCCCCTTGTTGTTCTGCTTTACCAATCAAGATTGAGCACTACCGGGGTAAACTAATTTGATCACTTTCTTTCACTTTGATTTGGAGAATTCATCTGAATAAAACTACCTTTGACATAAAATTGACTTCTACTGAAGAAATATCTAAATTCAAGTCTTTGAGTTGTATAAGAAATTATCAACAAGATTGTTTTTGTTTAATCTCTTGTAGAAAAAATACAGGAGAAAGAAGAAAACATGCGCTGTAAGTGTGAAAACACATAAATACAGCTGGATTGCAATAGAAACACAAACGATATTTGGCATAAAACAGAACGAAAAGGGGAACAATGAGCCCTCCTTGGGCTCTATAGGGTTGATAAATACAGTGCAGATCAATTGAAATACATGTAAGAACAATGAAGTGAAAATAAGTAACAATTTAAAGCGGTAGATAAACAGTGGCATGTGGAATTAACTGAACAACAAATGCCATTACTGTCTGAAATACTTGTGGCGACCACTGCCCTAAAATCTCATATCATTGCCAGTCAAGTGCACATAAACATTTTAACCTTCTAAATAATTTGCTCTCAAAATATTACTAACACTGCCACCATTTCATTCATACAATGAAATCAATTACTTTGGACTCATTACCCCAACATGTTATATATTGAACTCTCCATACAGCACTTTTAGCTTTGGAATTCAATTCAATTCAATTCAAAATGGTATTTATTAAAAAACAATCATGCATCGCAACATAAATGTTAAATTGTACATAATTTACATCAATAATAAAATACAAATACATTTAACAATTATACAAATAATATACGCTGATAAATATATATATATATATTTACACTGGTGGCCAAAATTATTAGAACACCAAGTAAATTTAAATAATTTGAGTTGTTTTCATTCAGTTGACCATTTAAATACCTATAAAATGACTGGAATGTCTACGAAAGTCATCATTATACTTTAAAAACTAAATAACATAGTCATGAGTTTGGAACTCGCCCCCAATTTGCCCTAACTCGCCCTTTTTTGTGTTAAGCTACCAATTGTAAAATCTAAAAATCTTACTCCTATCAAGGTTAAAGCGTCATAACGTTAAATATATCAGGTCTCTACCTACAAAAGTATACCTTTTCGCAAAGGAAAATTCATGATAATGTCAAAAATGGCATTAACGATAAGGAAGGGTGAAGTAGTAACAAATTATGTGGGGGCTTTTTGAATTATTTGTGAGGGCTGGAGCCCCTATTTTAGTATTTCTTTCCTCTGACCCTTAATTTTTCAACATATTTGAATTGCTCATGAAATTTGCTCTAAACAAATTTCATTTATAAGGAATGTCTTCATTTCATAAAAAAAGATAATCTTAACCTTCAAGGGGCATGGTTATTTTGGTCATCTCACCACCAAAGGAGGGGGCCAATCCACCCCTTCTTGTATGATCAAATTTTCTGAAACTTGGCATGTATTTGAGGTATATTAAAATAAATAATCCTGCATAGTTTCAAACTTATATCTCAAACACTTTTTTTAGCAATCGGCACATGTAATGGCATTTTACTTTTTTGGCATTTGAGTAGATGTTTAATACACAAGTCTATGGGGGAACCAAAAGCGCATAGCACAACGATTTTTAATGCTGTGCATTACTTGATGGTCAAAACTATACAAATTTGGTATCAAAATATACGTAAGACCCTATGCTAAACGGTCATGAAAGCTAGTGGCACACAAAAGATATCTTTTGTCATACTTCGGCAAATGAAATAGGGCATTTAAATTCCCATAGACTTTGTGTAGGTTCAGGTGTTCTAATAATTTTGGCCACCACTGTACATATGTATACAGTTGAGGCCAAAAGTTTACATACACCAGGTAAGAAAACATAGACATGATTTTTTACCACCATAAGAACATTGGGGATCCTTTATTTTGATGAAGATGGTTGGGTATGGTATCTACTTTAGTTTCAAAGAGTATGTTTTAATATTTAGAAACATATATATGGTTGGTTGAACTTCAGTTTGGATAAATTCAGTGGGTCAAAAGTTTACATACACTAACCAAAATTGGTGTTGGTGTTGCCTGAATTTAGCCTTATTTTTCATTTTTTCACTAGTTGAAACAGCCAACAAGCTTCATGTATACTTCTTATGAGATTATTGTCCATTCCTCCAGCAAGACTGCAACAATTCAGTCATATTTCCAGGTTTCCTTGGGTGAATACCATGTTTGGGGTCTGCCCATATGGTTTCTACAGGGATTTGGTCTAGACATGTGACAACCCCTCCTCATTCCCCCTTTGCTCAGTTTATCCACTCTAAAAAATAATTTAAATGAATGTTTTGGTTAATGTGGTAATTAAGGAGTTAATATTAATATATTTCCAACTTTAGACTGGCTTATTAACATGATGCTACATGGTTCATCATCCGATTTTACAATCAATAGGGTTTATCAATGGAGATTACACATTGTTTGTGTATTGAGATGTTGGAGCATGTAGCATCACATTAATACACCAGCCTAAAAGTAGTAACCATGTTAAAATTGTGTCTTCAGTCACCACAAAAACCCAAACATTCATTTTAATTAGTTTACGAAGGGGTGAAACAGAGAAAGGGGGAGATTATGGAGGGTTGTCAAATTTCCAGACCAGATCTCTGTAGAAACCAAATGGACAGACTAAAAGTACAATGGTATTCGACCAATTAAATCTGCAAATGGGACTGGATTGTTGCAATCTTGCTGGAGGAATTGACAATAAACTCAGGAGTAGTATACAGAAAGCTTATTGACAACTCCAACAAGTGAAAAAATAAAAGAAAAAAAATACTTAGGGTAATACAGGTACCACCATCATCAATTTTTGTTAGTGTATGTAAACTTCTGACCCACTGAATTTATCCAAACTGAAGTACGATCAACCATATATATATTTCTATATATTTTCTATTAAAAAAAAATACTCTTCGAAAGTCAAGAAGATACTATAACTACCCATCTCCATCAAAATAAAGGATCCCCAATGTTCTTATGGTGGCAAAAATCACATTTATATGTTTTCTCACCAGGTGTATGTAAACTTTTGGCCTCGACTGTATTTATATATAATCAACAGTTAACACCTCTTTGATAGAGGCTGAGCTGTTGATTTAAAAATGCTTCCAATTATTCCAATGAGTATACAAGCATAATTCACCTAACATTAGGTCAGTACAATGTAAAGATAATTAATTTTGAATTGCAATTCTAGGTTTTTCAATAAATTTCCTCTAATAGCATTACATCTACACACATGTAGCAAGGAGGCCGAGGTCCTGAGTGTGTACATCACCCAGAAATCAGGTTTACAAGACAGTGCAGCCAATAAAGGCAAAACTGAACTGCAAGGTTGTACAACATGCTTCATCCTATTTATGGGAATGACAAGCTTAATTCATTTTGGGAACTTGAATTACTATCAAAAAACAAAAACAAATAGTAACACATTTTAAAATGCTATAGCATGAAAAATCCCACATCCTGATTTTGTATCAAGACTAGACCAGGGGCAGACTAACAGTGTTCTAAAATTTGAAATCGATTATTAAAACTGAAGTGTAAGTTTGTGAGTTCTCTACATTGTACTGTATGACACGCTTTCAGATTTTAAGCAGGTTTGACTGACAAAAATCCAAAAATATAAAGTTTCAAAACAAAGGATGTTAAATATGTTTTCTAGACTGAAATTTAGTGTAAAATTAATTTCTGAAGTTGGAAATGCAAAATCTTGAACCCTTTTTGTGATACGGGTATTATGTAATATGGGTGTGCTTAAAGCTGTATGCAAAGAAAACCAAAATATCACATATCAGTCTTTTTTGCTTGTAAGGGCTCTTCAAAATCAACATAATTGCTTTTTTGAGATTATAAATTATGTTCTTTTGCAAAATTGACAGCTAGTATGTGTCTAAACAGCATTTTGGTTGAACGATTGCGCAATACTGGCTTATGATTGCACAATACCTTCTGAGGATTGTCACTAACTTTGTAAAAAAAAATAATTCAAAAGAAATATGAGCATTTTGCCAATTTTGTGAATTTTACCTTGTAGTAATATTTTCTGGGAATTACTCATTAACTTTTCAACCATATTGGCCTTGTAATTTTTTTTAATGAGCCCTCAAAATGGCAAATTTTTGTCTAAATTTTGGATGACAAAAATCTTTAAAAAAATATAAATAGAAAGAAATAGTTGAAATATTAAACAATTTATCCTATGCCCAAGTAGAGACTTATAATGGGCATAACTGATTAAATTTTCAAGCCTATAGGTCCTATACTTTGGCATACTTGCCCGTTTTGTAAATTTCTTTATTTTTTACACAAATTAAAAAATTAGGGAGTGGGAATAACTTTTTATCATTTTTTTATATCATTCTCCTCCCAGAAATACATTAAATTAGGCACCAAATTAAAGCTTATTAAATTCTGCATATTTTGGTATGTAAATTATTAATGTAGCCCCTTGGACTGAAGAGATATGATTTTTCAAATCAATTTTTTTGTCCGAAACTGCTAAATTTTGAAAGTCAATTGTCACAGGATGCATCATTTTTGAATGGCTGTTGCACAAAAAGTATGAAACCAATTTCAAAACAAATAAAAGAATCCATCAGACTGTTTACTGGGCTGATACAGAAACATTAAAAATGGCCATATGTATGCATATTGTTGAGCCTACAGGTATTTAAAGATAGGAAGTAAATTTTTTTGTCACTGAAAAAGTGCCGTTTTCGGGCAAAATTGGCCATAAATCCACGATTTGTGGCTAAATGCTGTATAAACAAGGTTTTGGACTAAAAATTCACAATCTACATCCATTTTTACCCTAGAAAACGTACTTTTGATGTATAGCATGGCTATAATTACTCTGCTGTGATTTTTTACACACTTTGTCAGTGAAACCTGCTTAAAACCTGAAATGGTGTCGTATATAGACTAAACAACTTCTAGTCAAAAAAAAATGTGGTAATAAAATATGATACCATACAATAATAATTATACCCTTGTGGTCACAAAGTACTCAACATATTGGGTGGTATATGTATGTTCGGCGCGAATGGGTGTCTTTTTTGTCCTTCCCAGATCTTCCCAATCGCTCCTAAGGTTATACTTTTTGATAATTTTGAAAAAAATTCAGTTCTTAAGGGTATACTTTTGGCCAAATTCCCGTTTTTAAGGCCCACATTTTCCAAAATTTTCTAAAGTTGTCTAAAATTTTGCCGAAAATAGAGAAAATTTGCGAAAAAACAAGTTCTTATGGACATCAGTTAAAATAATAAATGATCTCTTTAAAATTATTTAATTAAATTTTTCTTAGTATTTTGACCAGAACACTCTAACAACCTGGGTTTTGTTTTGTAGTGTTGAACAAAACTGGACTAGCTACAGTATAAATACTTGTTTCTCCTTTATCATATTGTTTGCTCTTGATCTTATTTGAGCAACAGTCCTTGAATGAGCCAGTTGCTCAACAACCCTGTCAAGAACAATCCTTGGAGCCATGACCTTTCTTTCAATGTAAACTGCAACGTTCTTACTAAATACCTCCAACTCCTTTTGTGACCATCGCCGTTTTTGCTTAGTACCATCTGAAAAAATACACAAGGTGATTTTTATAAATACACAAGGTGACTTTTTTAATTTGAACATCTGCCAAAAACAAACTAGAGCATCAGTGGTGCAAAAGCTCATCCACCTTATGACAATTATGTCACACTGGGCCAAGGAAATTAAAAAGGGGAATCCAGACTCTTTTTAACTCCCTAGTTAATCCTATGGATGGCGGCCATCTAATTCTTGGATTGTTGCTTATGGAGGGTGAGTAATGGTACCTCAGGCATTTTATGGCTGTACGTTCACACTTCGATTCTCATCGCAACAGAATTGCTAAGAAAATTGGCGCATCTGGCTCAGAGCAAGTCACAACACACGCTGCTGGAAACGCGGACATGGTTACCACATGAAATAAAATGCACACAAATGCACACATTATCTGTGCGAAAAGTCAATATTTAATGCAATAGCTATGGGCTTATTTACGAATAATAAATCTGGAGGTACCATAATTCTTCACCATGAGCGACAACAAAATGTTGGCAAATCCAGATTCCCCTTTTTAATTTGCTTGCATTTGGCACAACTCTTGTTCATGATCACCTACAATGCAGAATGCATTCAAATATTATAGGAAACACTCTGGAAAGATTCTGATTTACACTTTTTAAAACGAGAACTAGAACGTGACCTAAATAAAGAATAAGTGATATGGAGTGGAGATCTATATGGCTACATTATTTTGAAAGACGAGGACTTGTAGACCTAATTGTGGTCTTTGAAAAAAAAATCTGGCAAATGATGGGAGCGAAGTGACTAGAGTCTCGCCCCTCACAGGCGGGTGTCCAGGGTGGAGCAACGCCCTGGCGGGGATTGAGGGGGCAAACCCCACCCCCCCCCCTCCTTAAAGCTCCTGGGGTTTAGCTGTATCAGAGATTAAAAATTGGGTTTCTGAGGCATATAATTTTTTTTTTCTAAAATCGTTTTGCATTTTCATTGCATGCAGCCCCTTGAAAGTTTATAAATAACATTTTTTAAATTTCAAACAAACACATACACGGTAAGTATCATGGCACTGCTGACATTTTCCTTATTTTGCGTAAGCATTCACTCGCAATTCTCTTATCGACCGTCTTTTCTGGCCATTTCCAGTTCCACTTTTCACAAACTGAATAATCAATTTCTTTCACCTTTGCCTTGTCCTTCCAATCTAAAAATTTTAGTTGAAATGCCATAATAATGCAATATTTATATATTGAATCAGTGGTAGCTGCAAAAAGTTACTAAGCGTTTACAGATCGAGACACCATTTTTGTTGTTGTTGAATTCATAGATCCCTCCTTTAAAGGAGTTTGACGAAGCCAGAAACAATACGGCCGACAGTATTGGACTAACAGGCAATATCGCTGTTACATCGACCAATCGAGTTTGCAAGTTACCTACAGTTGCTAGAATTTTTGAGGAATTGGGTGAAATTATATATAATTAGCAATCTTAATAAAACTCGTGCTATTGGGTGAAATTATATATAATTAGCAATCGTAATAAAACTCATGCTATTGGGTGCTACATGGGCTGTTGTTTTCCACCTAAATTGTAGGGATACACGTACATCATGAAAAATGACACCCTACCCCCCCCAAAAAAAAAAATTTAAAACCAGATTTATTTCGATCTCAGAGACCACTTATTTCTGTTAAAAAAAAATCTAGAAACCGATTAAATCGAAGAATCAGGCCTGGACGTGCAAGAATTGTGACTGTTCTACGAGTAATCGGTTGTTAAAACTCCCCGTTTTTCATTGAGGCTGGTTATCTTAGTGGTTAGAGCATCTGCCAAGAAAGCAGAATGTCTAGGGTTTGAACCAAATTAGGTAAATGACAGATAATGCCAACAATTACTTCAATCCTTTCCCATAAGTTTAGTTTTAAAAAGTACGTAATCAAAAATAATACTTACCATCTGACCGCATCAGATGTTTCTTTTTTTTTCTTTCTTTCTTCATCCAAATCAATGTCTGAATCACAATCACTATCTGACACTATCGGACGCTTCTTTTTCTTTGACTGCATCAGACGCTTCTTTTTCTTTTCCATGCCAATGTCTGAATCAGATTCATCTGAAAACAAATACAAAAAAAAAAACTCTTACAATAAAGCTTTCGGTGACAAATACCTTGACTGTTTTATTGTAAGACATACAGACTAAGAGATGTAAATGACAAATAATGCATTGGAACATATGCAGCCATTTTGATTATTTACCATCTCCTTGACCTGGCTTGAAATGTTTTTCAATAGACCCCGGGATTAGACCCCAAACAAGTGTGTTGCGTTTGGTGCTCAATCCAGCTTGCAATGAAGATGTGTCCAAAATAGGTTAGACTAATAAAAGAGGTCTGGATATAGCAGCCATATTGGATTTATGCAAACAAAGAGTTTTCTGAATATTAATGGGAATGTCATTCTTTGTTTGAATAGCCATAGTTTTATCAATATGACCAGAAGTGGTATTCATTTTAAATAGGAAATTGTCGGTAGAATGGTGCCTTTCATTGTATTACATTGAAGGTTCAATCTACATTGTAGAGTAGCATATATTTTCCCTATCTTACATCCATCCCACTTGTAACATATACATCATCAATCAAGAAGATTACACACATTTTTGAAAACTGCTGGACCCAAGCCAGTTGGTACTGCCAGTGTACATGGTAGGTAAACAAACTAGGTTATTGTAAGTTTTCTAGTGCATGTCCTCGGATGTTGGTGTTTTCAAGTTCAAATATACATGGGGTGTGTTTCACAAAGGTCTACGATGCGTTACAAGTACTGTTAACTCATCGTACAATCTGCGAACTGATAGGCGATTCGCGAACTGTTCTTGAGAAAGTGTTCGTACGAGTCGTAGCTTAGTGAAACACGCCCCTGGTGTGTGTAATGTCCTCAGTTGCCTGTGAAAACACACACCACACACCCCCTCCCACACACACACACACACTACAGATGAAGATCCCTTTCCCAAACTTTTGAGTTTTAGTTTTACAAAGTAAATAATCAAAAATTACAATTACCATCAGGCAGCCTGAGACACTTCTTTCGCTTGAAATCTAGGTCAGAATCGGATGAATCTGGAGAAAAAAAACAACTTATGATTAGAGGTGGGCTATAGAGGGTCATATTTGGGTCATTGTCTCAGATCACCCTGAGCACCAAATAAAATAATGATTTTGATAGTCCCGATGCAATTTCTGAAGAAAAAAATGAAAAAGTGTGAAAATCAGGGTGCCCTGACGAAATATCCAAAATGGCCGCCAAATTGTCGAAAATTCAATTTTTGACCATAACTTTTTTTATTCTTTGTTCAATTTACTTGATTTTGGTGGCAATACCCTTTTTTTGGGGTATTGGGAGTCATTATGTGCAACTTTCATCTCACCACAGGTTTCCGTTTACCAGAAAATGCTGTTTTTGCTTAAAAATGGACTGCGAGGGCACTATCCTCAAAAGCACGTACTCAATAGTAAATTTTGGTTTTTACGTAATTGGTCATCATCAGGATTATCAACTCAATATATCATGAAGATTACATCTGTGGAACATTAACAGTTTCTTGTGGCATCAATTTAAAGTTTGCAAAATTCTCCCATTGAATTATACAGGGGTCAACAAACTTTGTATACTTAGGCCCGTATTCTGAAGTCGGGTTTAATTTAGACCATGGTCTAACTCTGTGCTAAAATTATGGGAAGCCAAAAATATCAAAAGTTCGTTTATAATGTTTGTTTCCGATGTTTATTTTGCTCTTTCCTAGTGCTTTAATGGTGAATAAAACCATTTTAAATATCATTTCCTAACATTTATGAATAATTTGTGATTCAAATGAGCTGATAAATTGTTTTTTACTGTTTGAGATTTGTGTCACACCTGGCTCTCCGTAGTTAAACCACAACTTTAAACCAGAGTTTAAATTAAACCCGAGTTCAGAATACGGGCCATAGGCTCCAATGCAGGATATTTTCATGACATAAAATGACCCACAATGAGAGTGCTAGTCAAATTTTCTGGAAGTGTTCTGAATGAAAGAAAGCCTTTACATTTTTTGTAATGTTTATGTCAACATTTCTATTGGGAAGACAGGGGCGGATCCAGGATTTTGAAATAGGGGGGGCGCCAGCAGCGAGGGAGCGAAGCGAGCGAGCGGGGGGAGGGTGTGGGAGGGGGGATACCCCCCCTCCCACGGCAAGGACTTTTTCAAAAAATCATGTCCAATAGTCGTATTTTGAGAGCACCTTTAGAAGAAAAATGCACACTTAAATCACTAACTTCATGAATAAAAGACATATACTGACTCAATTAGGAGCTGGTTTCCAGTCACACACCGTATAAGCGGTCATTCAAAACATACATTTGGCAAAGGCTCTTCACTTGCTTGCATCGTGTGATTGAAACGTCAAATTTAAATGATACGAAACTGAGACTTGTAATCGATAAGTTCCGAATAATCCATTCTGTTTATTGTCATTTGTGTATTTACATTGTGTGTTTCAAACGAGAATTGTTTAGTCGTATGGCAACATGCATAAAATTTGGTTCTTTTTTCCCCAAAATGCACAGTAAATTGTTACAAACTACAGAAAAAAACGACATCATCTTCTGGTAATCAACCTTTTCCCAGAGGTCGTCCCCCCTAGATTTTTAAAACTATTTTTTTTTTTTCGATTTTGCTGGCAATTTTTTTTAAAAGATATATTGTAATCAGCAAACCTATAGATTATCAAACATTAAAAATGGGGTAAGGGGGGGGGGGGTTAATGTCAAAATTTTTACTTTTTAACAATACACAATGTGTCCTCGGGACGTTTTTCCCCCGCACGAAAGTATTTTTTTCTCCCCCAACCCCCACCCCCCCCGTCACATAAAATCTTCGCTCCTTACGCTGACATATAGCTGCCTATACACAGCAAACGCGGAGTAGGGTCGACTGGTGATTGAGAATATACAATTTTGCTCCTTGATCAGTGGCGTACCGTGGGTCACGGCATTGGGGGGGCACCAGTAAAAATTTCGGGTCACTTAGGGAGCGCTCAGTTGTCAAGTAAACTGACCTAATAGAGATATTTTAAGGACATGCAGTGCCATCAAACGGATATGTATCTCACTGATTAAATAATGTGAGCGCGAAGCGCGAGCTGAAAATTTTTGATATTGAGGGCTAAAAATTGACATTATAAGCAAATTGTTTTGTAATCATGATACTTTACTGTCTCGCTAAACAAACAATGCGAGCGCGAAGCGCGAGGTAAAATTTTTGTATATACTGACCCTAAACAAGGAAATTTTAAGGATTATATTTTAGAATCCATTAAGAGTATAAATATCTCACCATAGTCATCTAATGCTATTGCCATCCTTTGCAGATTTTGTTAGAATTACATCTAAACACAGTCATGAAGCACCTTTTGTAGTCATGTAATCATGATTATCATACGCATCTTACTAATCAAATCCTGCAAGCGCAAAAGCGCGAGCTGAAAATTTAGGAAATATAGACCTGAAGAGGGGCATTGTAAGGGTTGTTTGTAGAAATACTCTAAGACCCTACGTATTTGACTAACCAAATGATGCGAGCGCGAAGCGCGAGCTGAAATTTTTGTATATATTGACCACAAACATGGATATTTTAAGGACTATAGTTACGAATCCATTAAGTCAGAGTATACACATCTCACCATAGTCATCTAATGCGAGTGCCAAGCGCTTGCTGATTTTGTTAAAATTACATCTTAACACATGGATCACTTTTTGAAGTCATTGTAATCATGATTATTATACGCATCTCACTAATGAAATACTGCGAGCGCGAAGCGCGAGCTGAAAATATAGGAAATTCAGAAATAAAGAGGGGCATTCCAAGGCTTGTTTGTAGGAATTCACTAAGACCTCACGTATTTCACTAACCAAATGATGCGAGCGCGAAGCGCGAGCTAAATTTTTTTATATTCAGATCAGAAAAATTGACATTCTAAGGACTGATTTTAGGAGTTCATGAAGAGCAGAAATCTCACCAATCCACTAATGCGAACGTTAGCACGGACAGGAAATGTTTTATATTAAGACCTTAAAATAACTTTCAGTAGTCATGAAAAAGAAGAATATATCCCTACTTATAACAATAATAGCTCTAATTGTGAGAAAATATATTATTTTGTTGTATATTGATTTGAAAACGGGAGGCTTTAGTACAGCAGGTATCTCGTTAAAAAGTCTATGCGAGCGCCAGGAACAATGAAGACACAATTGAGCAAATAATGTTTCATGAAGTTGTGAAAAAATGCTTCTTATGTTATATAATATAACACTATGATCAACAACAATTTCTTCTTTCCCCCACTACGTTTCTCTTCCTTTTTCCCTCGTTTTCTTCTTTTCCCCGTTTTTTTTTTTGGCCAGCCGATTGGGGGGCATGTGCCCCCCATGCCCCCCCCCCGTAGTTACGCCACTGTCCTTGATAATTCGTTGGAATGATTGCTTCGGCGAAACTTAGTTGGGGCGCCCTGGATAATATGCCTCTGAATCTACCAGAAAGTGTAAAAGTTAGTTTACATTAAATACAAATATGTCTGACCTATACATTTCAGTGAAAACGTACATGACCAAGGCAGAATGATAATGCTGTGCACGTGGCGCCCGATATAGGGCTTCATCTTTGAGTGAAGAATAATCTCGGGGATAGACATTATCATTCGCATCGTTGACACTTTCTCTCGCGATCTGTTACTTACAATTTACATGTATTTGCCATATTTTACCCACCCAATTGAAGACACATCACTCGATTTAGAACTGTCATTTCATGAAGGGTGTGTTCTTATACTTTACAAGTACATTCTATAGAACTTTACTATTCAAATGAGGACATCATTCTGTCATTCTGTGTAGAAAATATGTATTTTACATAGACGTATACGATTATAACAACCGGATAATTCACTTAAATTTTGAACAATTGATTTTTGTTCTTCAGAGTACATGTAATTTTAACGTAAAGGAAATTTGGCAGGAAAACACCGTTCAAGTATTATAAAGGTCTATAGTCAAACTCTGGGCTCCACATGCAGTGTGCAGGGGTGAAAATTATGACCTCTGTGGAACTCTCTATCAAAATAAAAGCCCAGGTCAATTTCCTGTATGTCACCGCGAAAGGAATATATGATAGAAATTAACAGCTGTACTCTCTCAATTAAATATTCTATCAGGAATTGATAATTATCTTCAGATTTGGATTCTTGTACACGAAAATGAAACCAAACAGTGTGTATATACCATGCTAAATAGAACTGGGTCATATTTTTAATCATGCCCTTTTTGGCTGTATCGAGTACATGTATATTCCTTCAGCCAAGGTCAATATCATGTAAGTCTGTTACTGCGAAAGGAATGTATGTTAGAAATTAACACCTGTACTCTCTCAATATAATACTCTATCAGACTATCAGGAATTGTTAATTTCTCAGATTTTGATTTTTTAAAATTTCTAATGTCCCTTTGACCAGAGTGAAATTGTATACGCTACTTTCAAAAACTGAGCTTAGGGCAAGGAACAGAGAATTGTGCGGGATTAAGGATTATGAAGCATGAAATTTCACACAGCTTTTCATAAGGGAAGGTTACATATATCTGATAATCATCAAGCGTTTTGAAAAGGATGATTATACCTTTGATAACTATGTCTTGCACCAGTCTTCGCACTCATTCAAGATGCCATTTTAAGATCAGCGTTCATAGCTCCACTCAAACAGCATCCCAAATCTTAAGATAGAAGACGATATTTATGATAACAAGACATTTAATGGTTTTTTTTGCAGAGGACCAGCTCTCAATTTACCCAAGTACACAAAAAGGAAACCAAACAGTGTATTATACCATGCTAAATAGAACTGGGTCATTTTTTAATCATGTCCCTTTTGGATGTATCGAGTACATGTATATTCCTTCAGCCAAGGTCAATATCATGTAAGTCTGTTACTAGTCTGCTGGGCAAACCCTTCACTCGAAATAAGGGTCTGAATGTGCAGCCTACTCATGAACAGCAAGTTTTGTATGTGCTAGTCTTTGCGTGGAGGCACACTTGTTGATCAAAGTTCCAATCAGGGTCTGTGCCTGCAGACTAGTCTGTTACAGCGAAAGGAATGTATGTTAGAAATTAACACCTGTACTCTCTCAATATAATACTCTATCAGACTATCAGGAATTGTTAATTTCTCAGATTTTGATTTTTTTTTAATTTCTAATGTCCCTTTGACCAGAGTGAAATTGTATACGCTACTTTCAAAATCTGAGCTTAGGGCAAGGAACAGAGAATTGTGCGGGATTAAGGATTATGAAGCATGAAATTTCACACAGCTTTTCATAAGGGAAGGTTACATATATCTGATAATCATCAAGCGTTTTGAAAAGGGGCAATTCCATGATTTGTTACGTTACACTTTATGGTCATTTTCAATCTAAGGTTGGCTTCTACATGAAGATGCTTTGATGTTATTTTTCAATTTTTGTAGTGTGAATACCTCTAGACAAAACCTACTTCACACCATCAAACAGAATCATGAGGCACATTTCAGTAAGGAATAACAAGAACTTTAATTTCGGTTAGTTACGTTATACTAAGAGGACATGAAAAATTGAGACATGAGTTTGTCCAAAAAGTTTGCTCAAACTAGGTTCAACTGAAACAAACTGTTACATTCATGTTATTGCTGGATAGATAACATGTCATTTGATATGAAGCATTTTAGGAGTAGCTTTATAATTTCCGACTGTAACAGCAAAAACCTGGTTAGTTACGTTACACCTTGTCCAACAATACAAATTTAAGATTTTTCCACATTTTTTGCAACTTATTTTTGAAAATTTTGTTTAATTAGATGTGTCATTATGGCCTTCAAATTATCCAACTGAAAAATATACAAAATACGCAGTAGTTTTCTGTCTAAGTCTAAAATACTGTGTGTAGTCCCATATATCTAATTTTTTGTATTGCTCGGATTCTCCTATAAGAAGACATTTGGGGTCAAATTTTTTTCTGCTGTGCAGGAGACCCCTTTGCATATACAACTTCTATATGAATTTTAACCAAAAATATTGACCTGAATTTGAGATAGAGCAAAAATAAAGTTTTGAGAAATGTCCAATAATTCATGGAATTGCCCAACCTTTGATACATGTAACTATGTCTTGCACCAGTCTTCGCACTCATTCAAGATACCATTTTAAGATCAGCGTTCATAGCTCCACTCAAACAGCATCCCAAATCTTAAGATAGAAGACGATATTTATGATAACAAGACATTTAATGGCTTTTTTTGCAGAGGACCAGCTCTCAATTTACCCAAGTACACAAAAAGGAAACCAAACAGTGTATTATACCATGCTAAATAGAACTGGGTCATTTTTTAATCATGTCCCTTTTGGATGTATTGAGTACATTCCTTCAGCCCAGGTCAATTTCCTGTATGTCACCGGGAAAGGAATATATGTTAGAAATTAACAGCTGTACTCTCTCAATTAAATATTCTATCAGGAATCGATAATTATCTTCAGATTTGGATTCTTGTACACGAAAATGAAACCAAACAGTGGGTATATACCATGCTAAATAGAACTGGGTCATATTTTTAATCATGCCCCTTTTGGCTGTATCGAGTATATGTATATTCCTTCAGCCAAGGTCAATATCATGTAAGTCTGTTACCGCTAAAGGAATGTATGTTAGAAATTAACACCTGTACTCTCTCAATATAATACTCTATCAGACTATCAGGAATTGTTAATTTCTCAGATTTTGATTTTTTTAAATTTCTAATGTCCCTTTGACCAGAGTGAAATTGTATACGCTACTTTCAAAATCTGAGCTTAGGGCAAGGAACAGAGAATTGTGCGGGATTAAGGATTATGAAGCATGAAATTTCACACAGCTTTTCATAAGGGAAGGTTACATATATCTGATAATCATCAAGCGTTTTGAAAAGGTTGATTATACCTTTGATAACTATGTCTTGCACCAGTCTTCGCACTCATTCAAGATGCCATTTTAAGATCAGCGTTTATAGCTCCACTCAAACAGCATCCCAAATCTTAAGATAGAAGACGATATTTGTGATAACAAGACGTTTAATGGCTTTTTTTGCAGAGGACCAGATCTCAATTTACCCAAGTACACAAAAAGGAAACCAAACAGTGTATTATACCACGCTAAATAGAACTGGGTCATTTTTTAATCATGTCCCTTTTGAATGTATTAAGTACATTCCTTCAGCCCAGGTCAATTTCCTGTATGTCACCGCAAAAGGAATGTATGATAGAAATTAACAGCTGTACTCTCTCAATTAAATATTCTATCAGGAATTGATAATTATCTTCAGATTTGGATTCTTGTCAGATTTGGATTCTTGTACAGAAAATGAAACCAAACAGTGTGTATATACCATGCTAAATAGAACTAGGTCATATTCTTAATCATGCCCCTTTTGGCTGTATCGAGTATATTCCTTCAGCCAAGGTCAATATCATGTAAGTCTGTTACCGCGAAAGGAATGTATGTTAGAAATTAACACCTGTACTCTCTCAATATAATACTCTATCAGACTATCAGGAATTGTTAATTTCTCAGATTTTGATTTTTTTTAATTTCTAATGTCCCTTTAACCAGAGTGAAATTGTATACGCTACTTTCAAAATCTGAGCTTAGGGCAAGGAACAGAGAATTGTGCGGGATTAAGGATTATGAAGCATGAAATTTCACACAGCTTTTCATAAGGGAAGGTTACATATATCTGATAATCATCAAGCGTTTTGAAAAGGATGATTATACCTTTGATAACTATGTCTTGCACCAGTCTTCGCACTCATTCAAGATGCCATTTTAAGATCAGCGTTTATAGCTCCACTCAAACAGCATCCCAAATCTTAAGATAGAAGACGATATTTGTGATAACAAGACGTTTAATGGCTTTTTTTGCAGAGGACCAGATCTCAATTTACCCAAGTACACAAAAAGGAAACCAAACAGTGTATTATACCACGCTAAATAGAACTGGGTCATTTTTTAATCATGTCCCTTTTGAATGTATTAAGTACATTCCTTCAGCCCAGGTCAATTTCCTGTATGTCACCGCAAAAGGAATGTATGATAGAAATTAACAGCTGTACTCTCTCAATTAAATATTCTATCAGGAATTGATAATTATCTTCAGATTTGGATTCTTGTCAGATTTGGATTCTTGTACACGAAAATGAAACCAGTGTGTATATACCATGCTAAATAGAACTAGGTCATATTCTTAATCATGCCCCTTTTGGCTGTATCGAGTATATGTATATTCCTTCAGCCAAGGTCAATATCCTGTAAGTCTGTTACCGCGAAAGGAATGTATGTTAGAAATTAACACCTGTACTCTCTCAATATAATACTCTATCAGACTATCAGGAATTCTTAATTTCTCAGATTTTGATTTTTTTAATTTCTAATGTCCCTTTGACCAGAGTGAAATTGTATACGCTACTTTCAAAATCTGAGCTTAGGGCAAGGAACAGAGAATTGTGCGGGATTAAGGATTATGAAGCATGAAATTTCACACAGCTTTTCATAAGGGAAGGTTACATATATCTGATAATCATCAAGCGTTTTGAAAAGGTTGATTATACCTTTGATAACTATGTCTTGCACCAGTCTTCGCACTCATTCAAGATGCCATTTTAAGATCAGCGTTTATAGCTCCACTCAAACAGCATCCCAAATCTTAAGATAGAAGACGATATTTGTGATAACAAGACGTTTAATGGCTTTTTTTGCAGAGGACCAGATCTCAATTTACCCAAGTACACAAAAAGGAAACCAAACAGTGTATTATACCACGCTAAATAGAACTGGGTCATTTTTTAATCATGTCCCTTTTGGATGTATTGAGTACATTCCTTCAGCCCAGGTCAATTTCCTGTATGTCACATCGAAAGAAATGTATGATAGAAATTAACAGCTGTACTCTCTCAATTAAATATTCTATCAGGAATTGATAATTATCTTCAGATTTGGATTCTTGTCAGATTTGGATTCTTGTACACGAAAATGAAACCAAACAGTGTGTATATACCATGCTAAATAGAACTAGGTCATATTCTTAATCATGCCCCTTTTGGCTGTATCGAGTATATTCCTTCAGCCAAGGTCAATATCATGTAAGTCTGTTACCGCGAAAGGAATGTATGTTAGAAATTAACACCTGTACTCTCTCAATATAATACTCTATCAGACTATCAGGAATTGTTAATTTCTCAGATTTTGATTTTTTTTAATTTCTAATGTCCCTTTAACCAGAGTGAAATTGTATACGCTACTTTCAAAATCTGAGCTTAGGGCAAGGAACAGAGAATTGTGCGGGATTAAGGATTATGAAGCATGAAATTTCACACAGCTTTTCATAAGGGAAGTTTACATATATCTGATAATCATCAAGCGTTTTGAAAAGGATGATTATACCTTTGATAACTATGTCTTGCACCAGTCTTCGCACTCATTCAAGATGCCATTTTAAGATCAGCGTTTATAGCTCCACTCAAACAGCATCCCAAATCTTAAGATAGAAGACGATATTTATGATAACAAGACGTTTAATGGCTTTTTTTGCAGAGGACCAGATCTCAATTTACCCAAGTACACAAAAAGGAAACCAAACAGTGTATTATACCACGCTAAATAGAACTGGGTCATTTTTTAATCATGTCCCTTTTGAATGTATTGAGTACATTCCTTCAGCCCAGGTCAATTTCCTGTATGTCACCACAAAAGGAATGTATGATAGAAATTAACAGCTGTACTCTCTCAATTAAATATTCTATCAGGAATTGATAATTATCTTCAGATTTGGATTCTTGTCAGATTTGGATTCTTGTACACGAAAATGAAACCAGTGTGTATATACCATGCTAAATAGAACTAGGTCATATTCTTAATCATGCCCCTTTTGGCTGTATCGAGTATATTCCTTCAGCCAAGGTCAATATCCTGTAAGTCTGTTACCGCGAAAGGAATGTATGTTAGAAATTAACACCTGTACTCTCTCAATATAATACTCTATCAGACTATCAGGAATTCTTAATTTCTCAGATTTTGATTTTTTTAATTTCTAATGTCCCTTTGACCAGAGTGAAATTGTATACGCTACTTTCAAAATCTGAGCTTAGGGCAAGGAACAGAGAATTGTGCGGGATTAAGGATTATGAAGCATGAAATTTCACACAGCTTTTCATAAGGGAAGGTTACATATATCTGATAATCATCAAGCGTTTTGAAAAGGTTGATTATACCTTTGATAACTATGTCTTGCACCAGTCTTCGCACTCATTCAAGATGCCATTTTAAGATCAGCGTTTATAGCTCCACTCAAACAGCATTCCAAATCTTAAGATAGAAGACGATATTTGTGATAACAAGACGTTTAATGGCTTTTTTTGCAGAGGACCAGATCTCAATTTACCCAAGTACACAAAAAGGAAACCAAACAGTGTATTATACCACGCTAAATAGAACTGGGTCATTTTTTAATCATGTCCCTTTTGGATGTATTGAGTACATTCCTTCAGCCCAGGTCATTTTCCTGTATGTCACCGCGAAAGGAATGTATGATAGAAATTAACAGCTGTACTCTCTCAATTAAATATTCTATCAGGAATTGATAATTATCTTCAGATTTGGATTCTTGTCAGATTTGGATTCTTGTACACGAAAATGAAACCAAACAGTGTGTATATACCATGCTAAATAGAACTAGGTCATATTCTTAATCATGCCCCTTTTGGCTGTATCGAGTATATTCCTTCAGCCAAGGTCAATATCATGTAAGTCTGTTACCGAGAAAGGAATGTATGTTAGAAATTAACACCTGTACTCTCTCAATATAATACTCAGACTATCAGGAATTCTTAATTTCTCAGATTTTGATTTTTTTAATTTCTAATGTCCCTTTGACCAGAGTGAAATTGTATACGCTACTTTCAAAATCTGAGCTTAGGGCAAGGAACAGAGTATTGTGCGGGATTAAGGATTATGAAGCATGAAATTTCACACAGCTTTTCATAAGGGAAGGTTACATATATCTGATAATCATCAAGCGTTTTGAAAAGGTTGATTATACCTTTGATAACTATGTCTTGCACCAGTCTTCGCACTCATTCAAGATGCCATTTTAAGATCAGCGTTTATAGCTCCACTCAAACAGCATCCCAAATCTTAAGATAGAAGACGTATTTATGATAACAAGACGTTTAATGGCATTTTTTGCAGAGGACCAGATCTCAATTTACCCAAGTACACAAAAAGGAAACCAAACAGTGTATTATACCACGCTAAATAGAACTGGGTCATTTTTTAATCATGTCCCTTTTGGATGTATTGAGTACATTCCTTCAGCCCAGGTCAATTTCCTGTATGTCACCGCGAAAGAAATGTATGATAGAAATTAACAGCTGTACTCTCTCAATTAAATATTGTATCAGGAATTGATAATTATCTTCAGATTTGGATTCTTGTCAGATTTGGATTCTTGTACACGAAAATGAAACCAAACAGTGTGTATATACCATGCTAAATAGAACTAGGTCATATTCTTAATCATGCCCCTTTTGGCTGTATCGAGTATATTCCTTCAGCCAAGGTCAATATCCTGTAAGTCTGTTACCGTGAAAGGAATGTATGTTAGAAATTAACACCTGTACTCTCTCAATATAATACTCTATCAGACTATCAGGAATTGTTAATTTCTCAGATTTTGATTTTTTTTAATTTCTAATGTCCCTTTGACCAGAGTGAAATTGTATACGCTATTTTCAAAATCTGAGCTTAGGGCAAGGAACAGAGAATTCTGCGGGATTAAGGATTATGAAGCATGAAATTTCACACAGCTTTTCATAAGGGAAGATTACTATCTGATAATCATCAAGCGTTTTCAAAAGGATGATTATACCTTTGATAACTATGTCTTGCACCAATCTTCGCACTCATTCAAGATGCCATTTTAAGATCAGCGTTCATAGCTCCACTCAAACAGCATCGCAAATCTTAAGATAGAAGACAATATTTATGATAACAAGACATTTAATGGGTTTTTTTGCAGAGGACCAGCTCTCAATTTACCCAAGTACACAAAAAGGAAACCAAACAGTGTATTATACCATGCTAAATAGAACTGGGTCATTTTTAATCATGCCCCTTTTGGCTGTATTTGAGTACATTCCTTCAGTCAAGGTCAATTTCCTGTAAGTATGTTACCGCAATTGGAATGTATACATGCCTGTACTCTCTCAATTTAATACTCAATCAGGAATCATTAATTTTTCAAATTTGGATTCTAAAAAAAAAAATGTCCTTTTGACCCGAGTGAAATTGCATACTTCACTTCTTTAACTTCAAAATCTGAGCTTATAGGCAAAGAACAGAACATTATGGGGGACAGCATTTTAGCAATTAATAAGTCTAATAATTGTTTTTTAAAAATCATATTTTCTGACCAAACTAAAGGATTAAGAATCATGGAATTACACACCGCTTTCTATATTGGAAGATTACATGTAACTGATGAACATCAAGTATTTTGAAAGGGATGATAATACATGTACCTTTTATCTTCTTGCATACATCTTCGCACTCATTCAAAATCCCATTTTAAGATAAGCGTTTATATACATGTAACTACACTATTACAGTGTCCCAATTTCAAAGAAAAAAAATGATAACAGGATGTTCGCTGTCACATGATTTTGATATCAAGGCATCAAGAACATCTTTCAAATTCTAACCTGGTCTACTGTAAGACCAACTACAGTAGATAATCACCAATAGAATACTGTAGGCCTACAAATGCAATAGGCTAAAGCCTAATTCATCTATGGTCAGTGCTCAAGATAGCCGGTATTGCATCAGTTTGCTCTAGTTTTGCAGTATTGCTGTAAAATAGGCTACTACATTTATAGACATATTCAACATCCCAGACCAATTAAATTTAGCCCCTTATACATGTACTTGCCTTAAGCAATCAATGTTGTTTATTTCACATCAAGTACCAATCAATTTAAACTTGGTTGTATCTAGTGGAGTGAGTGGTTGCTTTTAAGGGCAATCACGTGACTCGTATGGACCGAGTGGTTGTATCTAGCGGAGTGAGTGGTTGCTTTTTAGGTGCAATCACGTGACTCGTATGGACCGAGTGGTTGTATCTAGTGGAGTGAGTGGTTGCTTTTAAGCGCAATCACATGACCTGTTTGGACTTATTAGACTGCACACGCTGGTAAACATTAAAATTGCAACCTTGTTCATAAGTATACAGTTTTAATTTATAGTTTAAAATTAGTAATTTTTGAAAAACATAAAAGCAAGGATAAAGTTAAACTAACGTACATTGGCAGTATACGAAATGAACAATGTAGTTGAAAATATATTGTGTCCGATTGTGTAGACATATATCCAAGGATAGAGTTAAAACTTGTGCAAGGTTTGCAGTACATTCATTGTGAGACTTAATTTGTATATACATTATGGGGACATATATATCCAATTGTGTGGACATACTATATTGTATAATTTGTATTCAAGGATACAGTCAAACTTTGATTGGGTTTGTACTTGGGCTGTGGTTGGCATGTTTTTTCTATACGTCGACATATCAATTAATATACTTAAAAAACATGTATTTTGTTGTATTACCCAAAATGTTTCAGATTTGGAATCTTCAGTCTCAACATCTCATATGCACCAGTTTTTATTGACATGTGAGGTACACTTAAGGAAAAATGGCCCCTGAACATTGCATTTTAATATACTTAAAAAATATGTATTTTGTTGTATTACCCAAAATGTTTCAGATTTGGAATCTTCAGTCTCAACATCTCATATGCACCAGTTTTTATTGACATGTGAGGTACACTTATGGAAAAATGGCCCCCTGAACATTGCATTTTATGCCGCAGCACATACTTTTTGTCATATCGCGCTTCATGAAAACGAAACAGAGTTAGAATTTAATATTCACAAGTTTTTCTTTTCTCATAGGTACCTACAAATATACTATTAAAGAAAAAAAATCCATGGTGTAGGGTTCCAATGGTTCCTCGAGTTGGGCTTGAATGACCCAACAATGTTTCAATTATAATCCATAAATTTCTTTAAAACCACTCAAATTTGCTTGGTTAAAATTGACCTCAAACTAACTGCAAATACAAAATTGCTGACTGAAATTTGATTTTCGTGAGTGATTCACCCCAAATCGGGGGTTACATCTTTGAAATTGTCCCAAAATGCTTAGGAAGCACTCACAAAATAAAGCTAAGCAAGATCTGCACAAATGTACACCACTCACTATTAAAACTTCATTAAATAAGATTTTTCTCAGCACAATAGACAGTTTATATTCAATCATGGACTTATTAGACTGCACACGCTGGTAAACATTAAAATTGCAGCCTTGTTCATAAGTATACAGTTTTAATTTATAGTTTTAAATTAGTAATTTTTGAAAAACATAAAAGCAAGGATAAAGTTAAACTAACGTACATTGGCAGTATACGAAATGAACAATGTAGTTGAAAATATATTGTGTCCGATTGTGTAGACATATATCCAAGGATAGAGTTAAAACTTGTGCAAGGTTTGCAGTACATTCATTGTGAGACTTAATTTGTATATACATTATGGGGACATATATATCCAATTGTGAGGACATACTATATTGTATAATTTGTCTTCAAGGATACACTCAAACTTTGATTGGGTTTGTACTTAGGCTGTGGTTGGCATGTTTTTTCTCTCCATCGACATATCAATTAATATACTTAAAAAACATGTATTTTTTTGTATTACCCAAAATGTTTCAGATTTGGAATCTTCAGTCTCAACATCTCATATGCACCAGTTTTTATTGACATGTGAGGTACACTTAAGGAAAAATGGCCCCTGAACATTGCATTTTGTGCCGCAGCACATGCTTTTTGTAATATCGTGCTTCATGAAAACGAAACAGGGTTTGAATTTAATATTCGCAGGTTTTTCATTTCTCATAGGTACCTACAAATATACTATTAAAGAAAAAAACAATCCATGGTGTAGGGTTCCAATGGTTCCCCAAGTTGGGCTTGAATGACCCAAAAATGTTTCAATTATAATTCATAAAATTTCTTTAAAACCACTCAAATTTGCTGGGTTAAAATTGACCTCTAAACTAACTAACAAAATTGCTGACTGAAATTTGATTTTCGGGAGTGATTCACCCCAAATTAGGGGTTACATTTTTGAAATTGTCCCAAAATGCTTAGGAGGCACTCACAAAATAAAGCTAAGCAAGATCTGCACAAACGTACACCACTCACCATTAAAACTTCATTAAATAAGATTTTCCTCAGCACAATAGACAGTTTATATTCAATCATGGACTTATTAGACTGCACACGCTGGTAAACATTGAAATTGCAACCTTGTTCATAAGTATACAGTTTTAATTTATAGTTTAAAATTAGTAATTTTTGAAAAACATAAAAGCAAGGATAAAGTTAAACTAACGTACACTGGCAGTATACGAAATGAACAATGTAGTTGAAAATATATTGTGTCCGATTGTGTAGACATATATCCAAGGATAGAGTTAAAACTTGTGCAAGGTTTGCAGTACATTCATTGTGAGACTTAATTTGTATATACATTATGGGGACATATATATCCAATTGTGTGGACATACTATATTGTATAATTTGTATTCAAGGATACAGTCAAACTTTGATTGGGTTTGTACTTGGGCTGTGGTTGGCATGTTTTTTCTATACGTCGACATATCAATTAATATACTTAAAAAATATGTATTTTGTTGTATTACCCAAAATGTTTCAGATTTGGAATCTTCAGTCTCAACATCTCATATGCACCAGTTTTTATTGACATGTGAGGTACACTTAAGGAAAAATGGCCCCTGAACATTGCATTTTGTGCCGCAGCACATGCTTTTTGTAATATCGTGCTTCATGAAAACGAAACAGAGTTAAAATTTAATATTCGCAGGTTTTTCATTTCTCATAGGTACCTACAAATATACTACTAAAGAAAAAAACAACCCATGGTGTAGGGTTCAAATGGTTCCCCAAGTTGGGCTTGAATGACCCAAAAATGTTTCAATTATAATTCATAAAATTTCTTTAAAACCACTCAAATTTGCTGGGTTAAAATTGACCTCTAAACTAACTAACAAAATTGCTGACTGAAATTTGATTTTCGGGAGTGATTCACCCCAAATTAAGGGTTACATTTTTGAAATTGTCCCAAAATGCTTAGGAGGCACTCACAAAATAAAGCTAAGCAAGATCTGCACAAACGTACACCACTCACCATTAAAACTTCATTAAATAAGATTTTCCTCAGCACAATAGACAGTTTAGATTCAAGCATGGACTTATTAGACTGCACAGGCTGGTAAACATTAAAATTGCAGCCTTGTTCATAAGTATACAGTTTTAATTTATAGTTTTAAATTAGTAATTTTTGAAAAACATAAAAGCAAGGATAAAGTTAAACTAACGTACATTGGCAGTATACGAAATGAACAATGTAGTTGAAAATATATTGTGTCCGATTGTGTAGACATATATCCAAGGATAGAGTTAAAACTTGTGCAAGGTTTGCAGTACATTCATTGTGAGACTTAATTTGTATATACATTATGGGGACATATATATCCAATTGTGTGGACATACTATATTGTATAATTTGTCTTCAAGGATACACTCAAACTTTGATTGGGTTTGTACTTAGGCTGTGGTTGGCATGTTTTTTCTCTCCATCGACATATCAATTAATATACTTAAAAAACATGTATTTTGTTGTATTACCCAAAATGTTTCAGATTTGGAATCTTCAGTCTCAACATCTCATATGCACCAGTTTTTATTGACATGTGAGGTACACTTAAGGAAAAATGGCCCCTGAACATTGCATTTTATGCCGCAGCACATGCTTTTTGTAATATCGTGCTTCATGAAAACGAAACAGAGTTAAAATTTAATATTCGCAGGTTTTTCATTTCTCATAGGTACCTACAAATATACTACTAAAGAAAAAAACAATCCATGGTGTAGGGTTCCAATGGTTCCCCAAGTTGGGCTTGAATGACCCAAAAATGTTTCAATGATAATTCATAAAATTTCTTTAAAACCACTCAAATTTGCTGGGTTAAAATTGACCTCTAAACTAACTAACAAAATTGCTGACTGAAATATGAATTTCGGGAGTGATTCACCCCAAATTAGGGGTTACATTTTTGAAATTGTCCCAAAATGCTTAGGAGGCACTCACAAAATAAAGCTAAGCAAGATCTGCACAAACGTACACCACTCACCATTAAAACTTCATTAAATAAGATTTTCCTCAGCACAATAGACAGTTTATATTCAATCATGGACTTATTAGACTGCACACGCTGGTAAACATTAAAATTGCAACCTTGTTCATAAGTATACAGTTTTAATTTATAGTTTTAAATTAGTAATTTTTGAAAAACATAAAAGCAAGGATAAAGTTAAACTAACGTACATTGGCAGTATACGAAATGAACAATGTAGTTGAAAATATATTGTGTCCGATTGTGTAGACATATATCCAAGGATAGAGTTAAAACTTGTGCAAGGTTTGCAGTACATCCATTGTGAGACTTAATTTGTATATATACATTATGGGGACATATATATCCAATTGTGTGGACATACTATATTGTATAATTTGTATTCAAGGATACAGTCAAACTTTGATTGGGTTTGTACTTGGGCTGTGGTTGGCATGTTTTTTCTATACGTCGACATATCAATTAATATACTTAAAAAATATGTATTTTGTTGTATTACCCAAAATGTTTCAGATTTGGAATCTTCAGTCTCAACATCTCATATGCACCAGTGTTTATTGACATGTGAGGTACACTGAAGGAAAAATGGCCCCCTGAACATTGCATTTTGTGCCGCAGCACATGCCTTTTGTAATATCGTGCTTCATGAAAACGAAACAGAGTTAAAATTTAATATTCGCAGGTTTTTCATTTCTCATAGGTACCTATAAATATACTATTAAAGAAAAATAAACAATCCATGGTGTAGGGTTCCAATGGTTCCCCAAATTGGGCTTGAATGACCCAAAAATGTTTCAATTATAATTCATAAAATTTCTTTAAAACCACTCAAATTTGCTGGGTTAAAATTGACCTCAAAAGTAACTAACAAAATTGCTGACTGAAATTTGATTTTCGTGATTCACCCCAAATTTGGGGTTACATTTTTGAAATTGTCCCAAAATGCTTAGGAGGCACTCACAAAATAAAGCTAAGGAAGATCTGCACAAATGTACACCACTCACTATTAAAACTTCATTAAATAAGATTTTCCTCAGCACAATAGACAGTTTAGATTCAAGCATGGACTTATTAGACTGCACACGCTGGTAAACATTAAAATTGCAGCCTTATTCATAAGTATACAGTTTTAATTCATAGTTTTAAATTTAGTAATTTTTGAAAAACATAAAAGCAAGGAAAAAGTTAAACTTTGCTCAACATATGTTGGCAGTATACAAAATGTACAATGTACTTGGTATCATATTGTGTCCCATTGTGCAGACATATATCCAAGGATAGAGTTAAAACTTGTGCTAGGTTTGCTGTACATTCATTGTGTGAGACGTACTTTATTTGTATATACTTTATGGGGACATATATATCCAATTGTGTGGACATACTATATTGTATAATTTGTATTCAAGGATACACTCAAACTTTGATTGGGTTTGTACTTAGGCTGTGGTTGGCATGTTTTTTCTATACGTCGACATATCAATTATATCCTTAAAAAACATGTATTTTGTTGTACTACCTAAAATGTTTCAGATTTGGAATCTTCAGTCTCAACATCTCATATGCACCAGTTTTTATTGACATGTGAGGTACACTTAAGGAAAAATGGCCTCCTGAACATTGCATTTTGTGCCGCAGCACATGCTTTTTGTAATATCGTGCTTCATGAAAATAAACCAGAGTTATAATTTAGGCGGTGCGTTTTATAGTGGGCCCACACATAGGTGGTTTTGTTACATTTGTGCGACACACTCTCTAATAAAAAGTGGCATAAAACAACAAATACCTGTGCTACATTGAAGAAAAGAGTATCAATTTAAAGGTAATTTATATGTCCACTACTCCAAAGTAAAAACGTTTTTGTAGTCTCTTCGTTCATTAGCAATTAGCAATCAATTAATGCCAAGTAGCCATATTTGTAGGGTGGTAGATAGGGGGGAGCATTCATGATAGGGGTAGCATAAATTTTGGTACCCCCTAAAATCTCAGCCATGGATCATACAATTGCTATGAAAACGTCCATGCTGGTAAAGGCAAACAAATCAAACAAAACTGTATAGTTAGTTTTTTGAGAAAATTTTCTTTATGAATAAATTATGCTCATTTATGCATATTTAATTAAGTTAATTTATGCAAAATTCCATTTTTGGTAATAATTCCCTAATCAGCCATTTAGAGTTATAAATTTTGGTATACATTATTCTTTAGTCCATGAGAATGATTATGCACCAAAAAGAATTAGCATATTAATTTAATTTCTTATGTATTTTCTTGTTTTTTTTTTATTTATGTATCTTATTGTTTTTGATTTCTTATTTATTTCTTTGTTATGGAGCATGAAATTATTGGTGAGGATTTTTTTGGCATAAAAACACAATAATAAATTGATTTCAATGAGTTTGAAAAGAAAATGCTAAATATATTAATTCATTGAAAAAATCTATTTTACATTGGATTTGTACACATTTCACCACATTTTGGGCAAAATGTCTCGACCAAAAAATGATCACACAAAATAAATTGGAATTGAATTAGAATTGAATTGTGAAAAAAAGAACTGTTTTGCATTGACTTTGCACTGACTCCCGTGTCCCCTCCACCTCCACCCTATACCATGTCTCATTCACCCGCTTATATTTTTTTTTATGTCAGGAAGATATCCGTGATGTGTTTCCTGTTTTGAAAACTAGAATAAAAATGCTAAAGTTTGGTACCATGGACTTTAAGATTCATAAAGGAGAACATGGTCAAATCATCAAAAAAAAAATTATTTTGGTGATTTATGTAACGTTCTCTACCCTATTTTAGCGTACGACTATATGGCATAGAACCACTTGCATCTATTACTTGGTTAAGCAGAGATTCACGTAATTCCACTAATTTTTGTTCTTGCATCATATAGAGGTAGGCAATCCTGCATTTAAACAGACATTCACCAACTAAAGATGTAACAGCCCACCTTTTAGTATGTTCGGTTTGTTATTTTTCACTCAGAATATGTGATATACTCAAAGAAACAAAGAAAGTTTAATATTGTCATTAACAATTTAAATAATGTTCATTAAACTGGTGACCTGATTTTTTTGAAAAACAAACACTACAAAAATTGCTTCTCACAAACCACAATCCCCCTGGTACCCCCCCCCCCCCAAAAAAAAAGAATGAGTTTTAACCCATGGAAATCAAACGAATTGACATTTGTAATTTTCTAAAAAAAAAAAAAAAAAGGTTCGGGTGAAGGGGTCACCATGAACACTTTTAATCATGAGTCCAGGAACTACAATTTGACACCTTAACTTGTAAAATAGGAATAAGTTGAAGATTTGACCTTTGACATTGACCCCATGACCCCAAATGACCTCTGATAAAAATTCTCATTGGTAACATTTCATTGGGCCGGATGCATAAAAACTAGCAATTGCTTTTGCTAGGCTTTTGCTTGATTCCGTATGCATAAAAATGAGCAATTGCTTGCAAGCAAAAGCTTTTGCTAGTAAGCTCAAGCAATTGCTAACTGCCTGCTAGCACTGGCTTGACGATGTAGCAATTGCTAAAAAGTGTATGCATAAAGCAAACATTTTGCGGGTGCACTTAACTTAAGCATTTGCTTGGGTTTTTTCAAGCTCCTTCATAGCAGCTTGAGCGTTTGCTTGACCAAGGTGTTCGCGTTTTATTATGTACGTGGTTGAGAAGCCAAAAGTGTAAACTAGATGCCAACTTTATCAATTTAACAAATTAGAGTAATAGTTTGACACCACATCAAAGGACAAAATGATACATGAGAGAAGCGCTGAATTTTGCACTGCCGTGTCAGGAAACCTCTGCATGCGATCCACGCGATCGCACCTTTGTTCTGTGGGTCGTGTGCGCACCAGTGTGACGTCGCCATTGTTCAAACCGCTAGCAATTGCTTGCTGAAGGCAAGCAAAGGGTTTAAGCACTAGCAGAAGGTTATGCATACGAAATTAAGCAATTGCTTTGGCTTGATCTTTTGCTTGGCTAGCAATTGCTTTTGCTTGAAGCAATTGCTATCAAGCAATTGCTACTTTTTATGCATACGGCCCATTATCACTAAATATCATGAAAACCCGTCATTGGGCTCAGTAGATATGACAATTTCACCTTTTTTTGCATAAATTATGCAAATTAGATACTTAATGCTATAATCACAAGGGGCATTGTGCAAAGCAAAGGACAATCAACTAATTACTTACCATACTTTTTCTGACTGACAAAGCCATTGCTGCATGCTAGATCTAACCAGGGGTGCTGTACTTGTCAATACTGTCCATTTATAACAAAAACAAAACAAAATCAAAAATGCAAATTAAAATTTGATACACATCAGTAATGAAAATCTCCCTATTGATGTGATACCAACAAAATAATTTTAAAATTGCATTTGCAAAATTTGACCTATTTCATTGGGGGTGGCAAAAAATGCAGCTAGCATATCAGCCAACGTTATTTGTAGTACCCCGGTGCTACAATACCACGCCCACTCAAGTACACACATGTGTTTTCACTGTGCATTTGGTACCACGTCCTAGTACCGAGCAGGGCTGGCAATAGCTGGTATTGCATGTATATCTGTTTGCTAAGCATTTTCTGCCATGTGTAATGCGATTTTAAGATCGTGAATTCAGCAATGTTTCCACATGCATTTCTACAATCAACATGATAATAAAAACAACAGCTGTTGCCAAAATTGTTCAAAATATCGATCCTTAGTGTGAGCCCTGGTACATGTACATCAGTAGTAAAAATTGTAAACCATCCCCATTTTTCTGTTGTTATAATTGGCTGTCTGGAAGCTGTCTGTCTTTTGGACAGGTTTACAATTTGTTTTGCCCATCATTCACTTTTGAAATTACCCATCCAAAAGATGGGTGGACAGGAGAGCGTTTCATGAAAGGACTTGTCAGACGTTTCATACGACAAACTGTTATAATTGATGAAATGCCCCCCAGGAAAGCATTTCATCAAGGACTTGTCAGACATTTTATCCGACAAATTTGCTCTCGGCCAATCAGATGCAAGCATTTCAGTAGCTTATAACAATTTGTCGGATTAAACCTCTGACAAGTCCTTTCATGAAATGCCCCCCAGGTCTCTAGTTAACACGTTGCCCCCTGACAATGACAATCTGTACAGGTCACAATCTCTGAAAAAAGAATGAAAATATTGCAAATCGACTAATGCAGTGAAAATATGTGTAATTTACTGAAGAATATCAATTTGACTCGTGCTCAGACCCCACCACTTGGAAAATTGTTTTTAGCCGACTCCTCACCATTTTTTTAACCAATTTTTTTTTTACGAAGGTGTCAAAATGCTCAGCACATCAAGCTGCTTCAAATAAGACATATAGGTACCGGTATTGAATTTGAAACATCACCCATTTATAGCCTACCATAAAATTAATTGAACATTCACCTTCAAATGAAGCTGTAAGGAAAAATACAATGTACAATTCAATTGTTTATATTCAAATGTTATGACAAATTTTACCACACAATTTCACTTACTTTACTTTTATTGTCAGTGATTCTCAAAAATTTGAAAAAGTTGGTATCAGATTTATGACCCAAACTTTTCACTAAGATTGAAATTGCACGTAATAATAAATCTCGGTGAGAAAAATTATTGGAAATGACAAAATTTCCTGTGAACTCATCATTTTAACTTTTATTAACTTAACTTGCATGGGCGGTTATTTTTTCTTGTTTTGGGAAATCAAAAACTCTGGGTTGGGCGCTTATTGGAGCATGGGCGGCTATTGGAACGAATACGGTACACATTTCTGAAGTTGTCCTAAAATGCTTAGGAGGCACTCACAAAATAAAGCTAAGCAAGATCTGCACAAATGTACACCACTCACTATTAAAACTTCATTAAATAAGATTTTGCTCAGCACAAGAGTCATTTAATTAGATTCAAGCATAGACTTGGGACTGCACAGCTGGTAAACATTAAAAAGCCTTGTTTATAATTTAGTCTTAATTTATAGTTTTAAAGCTAATCTAGTGTTGTAGTCATGAGATTGAATCATAAAAGAAACTCTGTCAAAGTGATTGGAAAGGTTGATAACAATGCACCTAAGAATAATTTAATGATGCGAGGTTTTTGAATGTAGAAAATGATGAGAAATTTACCAAATTCTTCTGAGTAACATGCACTGCACTCAAAATGCATGTATGGGACTACATGGCCATGTGCTCACATGTGCGGGACCCGCATATTTCAGCCTTCTTTGTCATATTATCATTATGAGGGAATCTGAAGAGCAATCCTTTTCAGTGGATCTTCGTACAATATAATTCTTCCTAAATACCTCGAAATTAATTTGAAAGCTAACAATTATTTTCTTGACCCATGGTTCACCTTTCCCACTACACTAGATTCCCTTTTTCATTTGACCAAATATAGTCCGCAAAAAAGCAGAGATAGAGTTCAATTTTGTACAACGTTTGCAGTATACTTGGTAATACATTGTGTCCAATTGTGTGGACACACATATCCAAGGATAGAGTTAAAACTTGTGCAAGGTTTGCAGTACATTCATTGTGAGACTTAATTGTATATAATAGATTATGGGGACATTATATCCGATTGTGTGGACATGCCTCCAAGGATTGAGTTTAAACTTTGATTTTGGTCTTGGTCATTTTGCACTAATTAAGCCTGTGATTGGGATGTTTTTCCAATGTCTACATGTCAATATAAATTTTTAAAAAAATTAAATTAAAAAAAAATGCATTTTGTTGTATGACCTGAAATGTTTCAGACTTGGAATCTTCAGTCTCAAAATGTCATGCACCAGTTTTTAATGACATGACATACATGTACATGGTACAATTAGTAATAGCCTGCCAGAGAAAATGGCAAAAAAAAAAAAAATGGTTTGACACGGGAGAAATAAAATGTAAGTTGTTTTTTAATGTTCTGTTTGTGAATGAATATCTTTGTTTTTTCATCATAGTATGCAGAAGGGGATTTGACTTTTGTTTCATCATTGGAGGAAAATTTAAGGCCTTATTGACAATGATATCCTCACAAGTTTCTCGCATGGATAGCTCCACATACACAAAAAGGCATGTGTGGGGATGACTTTTTATGTTGGAAAAGATATACATGTCTCACATAACAGAGTCTAATACCCTTTTCATAAACCTATCCTCCAATTAGCCGCCTAAGAGTAATGCGGATAATTCAATAAAAATTGCGTTCATAAACTCCGAAAATAAGCCGCATTATTTTTACGAGCGCCCATCCTGAAAAAGGCGGATAATCGCCATGACAACTGGCCACGCCCCCTCCGATGCGGTTGTGTTGGAAAAGGGCGACCTTGTGACCGCACCATGGCAATTATCCGCATTATTTGGAAATGCGTTCATAAACTAATAGCAGCATCAGAGTAATGCGGATAACTCTTATCCTCCTCCAATTTTACGACCAAATTATGCTGCTATTAGCCGCCTAATTCATTTTAATTGGGTTTATGAAAGGGGTATAAGATTTCATGAAAATCTTATAACAAAAAGAATAAATCAAAGAAAAATCGGGACATTTAGTCCTTTCTTTAGCTGTATATGTGGGTATTTTTTATATTTCATGACAGGATTGCAAAGATTCGGATGGATTTAAATCGGTTTGGTTACATAAAATATGAAAAGACGTTCACGTGTGCAAAAGAACATGAAATGGCAAACGAAAAAAGGGCCTTGGTTTCGCCGAATTTTCTTCTAAAAAAAGAAAAATCCCTGACCAGACAGATAAATAATTCTGTACAAAAATAATTTCACCTAGATCTAGGGTCAGATAAATTATATTTTTATGAATGGAAATAAGAGAATCTTAACAAGCAATCATCAGAAAATTGCGTGGTCAACAGAAATGTTTGAGATTGCCTGCAGTTGATGATGCCTCGCACATCACAACTCAATCAACAACGCGACAAGCACGATAAATCATCATGAAAACTTACCCAAAAAATATCACAGAGCAAAAAATACGAAGGTATATCCTGGGATTACAAATACAATTTGAATTAATCCTTTCAAAATATTTCAATCGCGACTGTTGTGAGGAAAACATGTCAAAATAGACCTAAAAGTGCAGTTACTTTTTCTGCAAATCGCACGCGGCAGGGAAAAATGGCTGCGTGGGGAAAACATGATCGCGATATCGCTATCGATAGCTTGGGGGTTTCCCCTTTTGCAGAGCGCGCTACTCTTGTAGCTAGGTAACAAAACAAACAATTGGCAGGCTCGTACGGTCTTGGAATGAAATATCCAATAAGAGCACTTCTAAATTCAATAAGTTTGCGAGGGATTTTTTTTCGGCAATATGAAAGGTATCTCCTGATTGGTCAATTTTCGCTCTTTCTTCTGGTACCTGTCTGAGGTCAGGGGAAGCCCTAGTTTTCTCACAATGAATAAATTTGGTCGTATATGAGTTAAATCATAAAAATACAAGAAACCAATGATTTTTCTTGAAAGTTTCTGTCATATCTCTAATAGGCTTGTTGTTTTCTAGACTGTCCAAGAAATTTAGGGCATATATCGCGTCGCATGCGCGTATTCGAGGGCGCGTGGACTAATGACCCGCGTGGACTCATGAACATCTACCATATAATACTTTTAATACACGCAGCACGTACAGAAATACGCGCGCGTTGACGCACCCACATGAAGAAATGCGCGCGTGCAAAATGTAACACAATTTTTACATGTTCGAGTGAACTGAAGAACCTTAACTGTGGGAAATGCAAATTGGAATAGGCCTACTTGCACGACGAGCGCAAGTGCCGAGTTTTGGAGCATGAATGAGGGATTTAAAATGCTAAAATAGCTTAAATTTCTTCAGCACAAGTCATGAAAATACGAAAATGATGAAAATACGAAAATGGCGAAATTATCGTACATTTAACCATTTTTTCAGTGGAATTATCTTTGAAGTTTTTCAGCACAAAATGTCAGAAAATATTGTGGAGAACAAATATTGATGGTGATAAGTATTCAACATACATTTTTGGCTTAATCCTTAGACGAAAAACTAGGCTTAATTTTTGTTAAGTGTCCGGACATCGCACCCCCCATCCTACATCATAAAGGCAAAATTATCGTACAAAACTACAAATAAGAATAATTATCGTACATCTGCCTTCTGGCAACGCTGTTAATTTTCCTCCAAATATCAAAATTTCCCTATAGCTGCAAGCAAAGATTTCCCAGCCACCTGGTGGCCGAGTTACCCATTTTTCCAGGGCTGTGGACAAACATTTTGATGTCAAAGGGTGGCAAAAATCTTGAACCCCTTGGCTTAGACCTACTCTGGACTAGCTTGGAGGCGTTCTGGGGTAAAAATCATAGGTCCTAGTACTATTCGTACCTTTACTTTACCCCCTAACGCCTGGCGCTTGGCCCTATACTCTATAGGCCGCACGTAGCGTAGCCAAGGAAAATGCAACTATACAAATGCACCAAACAGCGCCTTATAATTTGAATCTGACGTTAACACTTCTGTACATGGGTAAAAATATCGGTTAGCAATGATTGGTTAATATAAAATTTACTGAAATTGAAAGAAATGGCAGAAATGGGATGAAGAAATAAAAGTAGAAGAGAGTTTACTCACATTTGTGGTCTTCGCCATCTTGGATCCATTGTTAATGCAACCTCGTTACGTGACGCTTATTATAGAGGGCGGCAAAATCAAGTGCTAAAATGTCCCGCTTCAACCACTGAACTAGGGGGGTATTCCTTGCTCTCAGCTCTTGGCGCGTAAAATGTCTCCTTCACGACAACAGATGGCACAATAACCAATTACTTAGCGGTGGGTATGAGCAAATGATGAGTCCTCATAATTCATGTCCCCACAATATGGCGTTATTCTCACGTCCTTTCTGGCATGTAAAAAATCACTTTTAGACGACTGTTTCTATGTGGACATTAAAATGTCCACATAGTACCATACGGGTCCACACAGCACGGCGAGAATTACATAAAATGTCCACATATAAACAGTGGTATAAAAGTATATATATATATATATATATATATATATATATATATATATATATATATATATATATATATATAATTAATATATAAATATAAAGAATGAAGGAGATAACGTACTCGATAAAAACACAATATCATGGGCCAAAGCAGACGAGTTAAAGATAACAAAATAACACGATCTGCCTCATGGATTATCTCGTGTGTCTTTTAATCACTTTGCTTTCAGCAATAAACAGGGCATCCAGTAATAAACAAACTTCCTTGCACATTTTTCATGGCAGTAATCTTTAGTTTGATTAATGACAATGAGTAAAGATGATCATAAGAGAAATGTCATTTGTCGGATGTCTAGTTATCATCTTGGTCATGACAGTCCTGCTAAACATGATCTAGAATAACTAGTATTCCTTATTTTACTAGTATAGTAGTATACTCTTTTAAAAGTAGCGATATTGTTAATGATCAAACGAATGAATCAACAACTAAAGGAATAAACAAATAAACAGCCAAATAACTAAAAAAATATCAATTACAATTATAGTAATAGGGGTAAAATAAAAAAAAGCTCAACATATTTCTTATCCACGTGCAGATATGCGGACACTAAAATGATAAGCACACTCTGTTTAAAATTACCATGATTACAAAGGCTTGATTGAATTAAGTATGGAAATGAAATAAACCTCACCGGGTTGTCAGAAGTAAACTGTATAGATAGTAACTTGTTATAATTTCGATTCATTTCTTATTATGTACCTTGTTATGATGATTATGATAAAAACATAGGTAAGAAAATGTAACAATTTATAACCTTCAAACCTAGAAGACTGCGCACGTACAGAAATCACTGGTGTAAGTAATTCCAAAATACATTGCGCCTCGACTTACTTCTTGAAACTGGAAGACGTTTATTTTCACCCAATATAGTTATGCAAAACAGTCCTTAACAGTAAAGGATTATAATCACTGAGGCCATCCAAAATTTGCACTTTCATTCCAAAATCATTCATTTACTAATTCGCTCCCTAGAGACTGAAAATTTTCACCTTTCCTTTGCAAAGTAGGGGTTGAGGACATGGCCAGCAGGGAAAAGGGTCAGTGTATGTGTAAAGGTAATTTCTTATTAATTCGTTTGAACAGTGTTAATGTGTTATGAAAGCAATTGCTCTGAAAGGGAGTGATTAAGCGAAACTTTCTTAAATCTGTAATGAAATATTTTGAACTTATCTCCTTTGCAAATACATAATTATTATAAGGAAATGTACTTGGTGAAACTCTGAATAACGATCCTTAAATGTATATGACGACGCAAGACAGTTGTTATTACTTAAAACTTGCAAGTTGTAAATGCATATAAGATGATTGACTCTGAATAAAAGTCCAATTTTGATCATGTTTGTCATTGCTGTACGTTATGATTATTACTGCTATTATTATTGATTGATTTTAACTAGCATTCATTGCTTTATTACTGTATAGTTTTGCTTCTTCCCCCACAGAAACCTGGGGGATGATTGTACACACCATCCCCCCCACCTAAAATTCTGGGGGGATGCATCCCCCCCATCCCCCCCGCTATCTACGCCCCTGTTAGGGATAAATTTTCTAACAGTGTATCCTAAGGAACACACAATGCAAATGATTATTTGGTATGATTTATCAATACAAATAAGGTAACTAAATTCAATGAAAGCTTTGGAAAGGAAATTAAAAATAAAATCTAATTAATAGTGTTTAAAATTCATTAAAAAAATGTTTCTGCTCTCTTACTCAATGTGGTTCCCTTTTTTGCGAGGTGCCCGCATTTCGAAATTAATAGCCTTTTTATATTAAAAAGATATCCTTTGTTGAAATAGGAAAACAGATTCCGAGGAGTGGGGCAGAATACTTAGATGAAATTGATATACCTTTTCGAGTGACCAGCTTTCGGGGAGAAGATTTTTTTTATGATCCATCTTTGATCAGTCCAAGCATAGATTGAATGAAAACTTGAGTCAATCAACATCAATACTTTTAGACCGCAAGAATTTTGGAAATGGGGAATTGCTTTGAAGGGAGTGTAAAATGTTTCATATTACAGGGGCCGCGGAACTGGGGGGAGGGGGGGGGGGGTTCAGCCTCCACTTTTTTCCAAATCGTGTACAAAAAAAGTAAAAATGGCCATATGATTGTGATTTTTAGCATGGTCAGCCCCCCCCCCCCCCACTTTGAAAACCGTTCCGCGGCCCCTGTATTACATCAACCCTTTTCGTATGACAAAATTGCTGTCTGTGCCATCTCCCACCCCAGCGCAACGACAGCCATATCATTAAATGTGGCAAATTAATCGGATTTGATTTATCTGCTGCAATTCATCTCGCTTGATTGTTTAGACCGTAGACTGGGAGTGAACCCGGTCACAGTAAACATTTTGAACTGGAGACAATTCAGTTGTATTTCACCGGCGACGTATCTCGTGAACATACATCAGAAGACATGTCATCGTAAAATGTTTTTTATTATTCAATAAAAATCTGTGTGAATTATCTCAATGTTCGATACGTGATCTTACTGGCTATATTTGCGTGCGTCGATCAATTTGCGTCAATTTGCCTATAAGTTCTCGCAGAATAACATGCAGAGGCACAAAGAAGAGGGTACTAAATATAAAAGACCGACGAGACTTCTAGTTATATGAAAGAAAAAAATTCTCAGAAGATAAAAGTCCGACTAGACTTTTTGTTATAAAACAGAAAAAAAATCTTAGAAGAGAGTGCACTCAACATTATAAACGTACATTATACGCGCACAACCAGGAAAAAAACAGTAAAATTGAGTTGGTTTTAATGCTTTCTACTCATATGCCACAGAACTAGGCCGTGATGAGCATATTTCACATCTAGAGTGTATGCCATCAATGATTTTGTAATAGGGACATTATAGTGAGTAGAATGTGTAGTGTATGTGTGTAACAGAGATTGGAAATATAAAATAGTGTTTTGTTTTGTTTTGCAAAAGAAAAAAGTGGATATCATACTTTCCATATGCGCTCACACCCTTAAAAAGTTAATCCGGATTCAACTATAGCGTATTCCTTCATACTCGATGCAAAACTTGCACGATAATATCGAAAAATATATACCCTAAAGTTTGTAATCCTTGCCCATAAAATTTACAACTCATATATCAACTACAATGGAAGACTGAAAACAGATTTCGACGCCAATTGTGGGCGCGCATGCGTACAATATTTAATGAATACCTTATGGATTCAAGCTTTCATGGATGAATTGGTGTAATCGAACTTTGAAAGACAACAACATTGCGATCTTGAAGTACGGACATTATTTGCCAATTTGGCGTCTAAATCCAAATTCCCGCCAGCCTTATGTTGACCAACGATCAATCATGGTCCGCAACCGTATTGCAATAACCGTAAAATGAGTTGATGACCTGAGAAATTACAAAACACTCGCATATCGCACCAGACATACGATGTTACTGTCTTCAAAGTAGATACAACATAAAACTTACTTGAAGTAAAAAATAAAAGTTAATAAAAAGCATCAGTAAGTGGAAAAGAAAAGTGGATAATAATAATAAACATTAATTTCGCGTCTCATTTTCAACAATTATTCATCACTTTTACGTCAGCATTGGCAAAAACCTTTAAAAGCGGGGGAAAACAGAATGAAACAATGACTGCATCAACTCTCTTCTCTTTCCCCAACCTTTTATTTTGTCCTCTAATTGATTGAAGGATACCATAATCGTCACATTGTAAACACTTGAATCGTCTTGACTTTGAGTGAGGTGTCACTCGGAGATGCCTTAAGCATCGACGGGATCAACTTCAAGTCACGTGACATTATTATGCTTCGATGGCAGAAAACAGGTGGTTTAACTGCTTAACCTCGTTCATGTAACAACCCTGCCAACTTTGATAACAAATTATACCAAATGGTAAATTTGAATGAATTGATAATTACATAAAAAATACATTAATGAGATTGATAGATAATAAAACATATAATCAAAAATAGTAGAATAAACCGAACAGATAAACTTATTTATAATAAATAATAATGATAATAAATATTACATATGATTGATATAGCGTCTTTTCCATTTTGATTGAATGCTCAATGTTATATAGCACCCTCTCCCTGTTAAGTATCACTCCATTCAATGTAAAATTAATGTAGGCCTACATGCACTCGTATTAAGATGAAATCAATGTATCGATCATGGTTGTGGGAGCAGGAGAGCACGTCCGCCAGCAAACAAAATATTTAGGTCGGACTCGCCAAGTTCCATGTACTAGGTTCTCATACACTGTAAAAATATTTGTTTAAGTTTTAACCAGCACGAGGGTAATTAGATGAAAAACCAATTTGGGGCATTATTTTACCAAATGTGGGAAGCATGTTGTCTAGTATGGTTAAAAATAAGCTGCAATTACTTTAGAATTGGCAAAATTTTGATCACATTGGATAAATAAAAATGCCCAAAGAAATGCCCAATGTTGGATAGACACATCCGGGAGATACGTATAATTACCCTCATGGAACATTTTACCCAATAGTTTTAGAGTGTACTAAGTGTTGACGACATTTCAAAAACTTAACCTTTGATGAGATTTCAGTGTTAAAAACGCAACCGTCGCCACCGACGCCGTTGGAAAAGCCGGCGGCGGCCTGTAGTGTCGCTCTACTACGCATGCGAGATAAAGACGGTTCTAAAGGAGTTAGGACTGTTTAGAACCGCTTCTTGCTTCTTTAAAAAAAACTTTCAAATGTTCAAATACGGGACAAAGAAAAGTTCTTGAATTTAGAGTGTTGACTTGATTATTTTGGACGCTTGATAGATTTGTTTCGTTGTTATTTAGCTTAACAGTATTTCTGCATTCGCTTTCTCCTCATTCTTACCTATGCTGCAATTCTAAACTGAAACATGTTTGGGACAACATGGGAAACATAATCCCATTTTCAAACTATTTTGTTTCATGTGGTGAGGGACAAAAATCGTGATGATAAGACAAGATCATCAGACAGCTTTTATTCAAACTAACGGACTAGCTACATGCAAACCACAGGCGGCAGAGCTTTTAAATTAGAAAAGAAGACTTCAAGGCGACCACAATTCCCAAAGACAATAATCTCGAGGAGCTCTGTAACAAGCTGTAACAAGAAAGAATAAAAAATTAGATCCTCAGTTTTCATTGCTTTTTATGATGATGTCTTATCTGAAAATGGGGAAAAGGCTTTTTGGCACCAACGGGAATACCGTTGGATGCTTCGAAGATTAAATAGTACGGATTAATCCTTACCGTTGATAATCAAAGGCTTTAAATTGGATATCTAACACCGAATCGTGTGAATTTAAATTAAAGGAAAAATGAAGTGTACACAATAGCATATAAATGCTCAGAGAATGTTTTACATCTTCGGGAAAGACCCCCCCCCCCTTTAACCTGTTCTTCCTCCCCGCTCCAGACATCACTTGGGACCTTTTGCAATCCTCACGGACGCTAATATTAGGGTCCCCTAGCACAAAAGTTAGCGCTAAATCATACACTTGATTTTTAAGATTGATTGTACATTATCATGATTATAGTCAATAGAATCAAACGTAGAAAACTGCTCTACAATCAATGCTAAGCTTTGTGTTACAGGGGGTTACAGGCCCTACAGATATGCTTTTCGTGTGCAAAATCCTTTCCAGCGACACCCGCATCATACATGCATGTATAATACGACTGATGGCTGGAGATATTCGAAATTCGAAAGGACCTGAAATAGATTATGACATGGATAAAAAGTGTTTTTTCAAACAAATCGAGTACATATTGAGTGAGGAAAAACTTACTGAATAAAGGCTTAGATATAGATCATTACAGTCCATCGAATCGATATTGCATTTAATGTGGATTATTAGTGGATCACTGGCAATTGAATTCATGGGTCAGAACAACCTCTCCAGCCGAACATTTCGCATGCGTTGATATGTATACAGCATATGCAATACTCGCGGGTTTCTTTTGTTTACTCCTTCTTCACAAACAATACGCCTCTAGCACACGATGTAATGGGCATAACGTTTTACTTTCCCCAGAAATGGTGGATTAGATTCAAATTCCGGGGGGACCACTTCCATTGATATGTGGATACCAGGCACAACCATGGGGTTTCGAAAAGTATCCTTAACGGGGTGCAATTTTTCTAGATTATGAAAATGCATCTCTTAACAAGTATTTGGCTTGTGAAACCCTACAAGTATTGGATATATATTTCTTTTTCAACATTTTAAACATCGTTTTGACACCCTTATGAAGTTATAGGCCTATACATAACGTACTTGCCCACTCTGTCCCCTTTTACGCGTGGTCGCTCCTGGTATCCACTAATCAATGGAAGTGGGCCCCTCGGGCGGCCTCTCGAACTCTAGGAGGAGTCAAATGTTTCTTTGGAAAGTCGTCCTCAATCGGATATATCGTTGTTACCGTAGTAGCAACCAGAATTTTGCACACAAAACGCATGTTGAATGTTTCCGTCGCAGATGCGAAACGAAAAAAAAATCTCATGTCACACAATTTGCATTGCTGGACAGAGTTTTATGACCATGATGACGGGCCCAAAAAGTCTCTTCCAAAATTAACTACCGTCGTAAATAAGCGTGCGCGTCCTCAAACGAAAGGTCGCGACTGAAACGCATCCGACGCTATTTGATTATGAGAACACACACATATTCGGGATGAAGAATGAAGAGTGGTAAATGAAATTGGTATCCCCTTCCATCCCCCACACACATACAAATCTTCCCCACTCACGCACATCCACACAGGAAACCAGAAAGCGAAAATTTTGACCTTAAAGTCTTCAAAAAAAAAATTGTATTTATCAGTTTGTCCACCTTACTTATACTTTCTAAACACTTAGCCTAATTATCTTGATCGATATGAATAGCAAAAATTAAAACGCTATGTCAAGGGGCAAGGGCGAAATCAACTTACCCTGCAAAACATTTCTCATACATTTTCCTTGCACTTTCAGTCACTTGAAATAGAACGGATACATTCAAGCACTTTGTAACAATTTTGCCACTGTCCACATTGAAATTTTAACACTTAGTAAGCACAACCTTGCCCTTTTGTGCCAGCTGGATCTGAGGACATAACTGAATCTGAACAAAAGTTTATATCAGATATCTCCAGCATTTTTTCCACAAAGTTTTTATCATTTAAAGTGGGTTTACATTTCATTTTTCATTTAATATTTGTTTCTCCACACTTTTCCCAAGCTTGAAAATGATTAACAAAATGAAAATCAAGCCCAAGACATTTCATGTAAATCAAAGCTCAGTGTAAAGCAAATATCGTCACGATAGCCTCGGTGTGTGGGTGAGTGAGGTGGGGCGCAGTGGCACTCTTCGAAGCGTTTTGGGCAAGGAAACAAATTAAAAAGGTAAAATGTAGTATCTTCAAATAAAGTTTACTAGCTATAATTCCCAGGTGTTCTTCATGATTAAGGTCTCCTTTTAATCGCATAACTATTTCAAGTTCTGTGCAAATCATTTTTCACTAACTTTTCAAAAGTAAGTGGTGCTCTCTCAATCGGAAATATTTTTTTGACAGTTACATGTATATCGTCATTTGCTTTCAATGTTAAAATGTGGAAAAATCTTCAAGATATTACATTATGTATAATATTACAGGACTTTTTCTAAGTGTAAATTTTTTTCATACACACTGTATAATCGGTCTAGAGTCCTTTTCGTCCGTGTGACCGGAGCATCACTAAATAATATCAGGATCCTGAACATGCTGAATGTGATATTAGTGACAAATTGAGTTAAGTGACATTAAAATGAAAATGGAGAATCCAAACATTATTCATATCGACTGAAATGTTGCAAAGGCCGATCCCTAACGTCCATCAAACTGACCAAACCGACACCGAAGTGCCTCTGGGATACTCTGAAACCTTATCGCGAGGAAGGCACCCAACGACCTATAAAGTTCTCGTATATAGATGGAGAGGAGGCTTTTAAAATGATCATTATACGGGGGCAAGTCAAAGAGAAAACAACGGGAGAGGTTTCTAGATCAAGTGCTCATTAATGACAACGATCTCTAAGTGTCCTACTTATTTTTCCTCCTTGGTCCTTAACGTTTTCAACAGAGATGATCATTAGAGCACACCGATTATTGATGTTATAGAAGCCCGCGTTACTCAAAGGGAGTATGACATCGCATCATCTCGGACTTTGTTGGACGTTCAAGAAAATGTATCCCTTCCTTCTCGTAATGAAATTTCGTAGGAAGGTTTTTCTTCCCAGAGGAAAGAAAAGGAGAATATTTTTTGATAAAAATTGTTTCTTTTTTAAATAGTTCACCGGCTCCCATCCCCGCCCACACATAGTACAATGAGAGTTTGAAAAAAAAAACTCGACTGGGAACTTTTGAAGAAATACATGAAATATTAGCTTATCCAATTCTTAGCATATTCTTGCAACATAATTTCGATTTTATTGATAGAGTGACAAAGATAATGATTTATCAGGATTCTTACATCTTTTTATCGTATCCATGAAACATTAATATGATATCAAAATTGTATATAGCTGTCAAGAAATACTTGATTTTATTTTGGGCTACCTGGAATAACCAACTGCATTGTATGCAGGCTGTGAGGGGTCATGAATCAAAATAGGTTTAACTGTTCTATGAAGTACTGTCAATATTCTTATAGGTCTGGTCACACCGCTAGAACTTTGCTGGAGCTTTCCTGGAGCGGTGAAAATAAAATGCACCGCCGCTCGTTGCCGTTCATCACCGTTTAAGGCCTGGCCACACCGCCTGAGCGTTGTTGGAGCGGTCGTGGAGCGGTAGTGAGAGAGGGTCGAATTTCGCTCACAAAATTTGGGGAAAAATCGAATACAAAAATCTATAACAAAAAAACAATCGAAATCGAAAGTGGTGAACGGTAGTAAGCGGTGATGATTTTTTTTTCTCTCCGCTCCACGACCGCTCCGACAACGCTCGGGCGGTGTGACCAAGCCTTTAACAAAAGTGGCCACCATCACTATAAGGCAATGCCGCATACGCTCGACCACCGCTGATGGTCCCTCCTACCGCTCCAAAGTTTTGAGCTGCATAAAGTTACGAATTTACGCATGACTGGTGACCCTTTCTTTTGCTAAATATTATCCCTATTATTGACTCATCACCTAAGAATGTGTTCCAGTCGTTCTTTAAGCCGTGTGTACCTTTACGGACATTTTTGTAGAACACCCACCTGCTGATTTACCATTTAACATTTTACACCTTCTTTCAGACTTCGACTCCCTCTTCCTAACGAGATCTAAACAATCTTGATGAAAGTCTGCCAATTCTATTATCAAAATTCTTATTTTGAGTAAGCTAATACGGGGAAGCAGTGGCCTCATGAGCCAAAAATATTTGAGGGGGTCTGTCAGATATGGCGTGTCGGGAAAAAAACTTCGACACTTCTATTAAAAAAATCAAACTTTGTGACTGATTCATTTTTACATAATATTCAGAAAATATCACGGTTCACCCTCAATTCTTTCCTTTTCTCTTTTTTCTTGGTCTTGAAAGCCCAACCCCCCCCCCCTCCCCACCTGTGCGCGACTGTGGGGAAGTCTCAAATGAAATTGAAAATAAAAGGAATAGTATCCATAACTATAATTTTAATCATAATAAATCATAACAAATTGTAATAAGATACCTCCGTTCCTAGTTGGACGGTTAAATCTGGTATTAATGAAAAGATAGCAAAAGACCCAGCAGGAAAAAATTGCATTTTCGAGATTAAAATTCGATCTGTTATTTCGACATTTTTGGAAGGAAATAATCTCTGCGAAAAGCAAAAACCTTAATTTCCCGTTCCCTTGAGTCAACAGAAGGGTCGCATTTCGCTGCATCTGCAGGCATGGATGCCAAAACAAAGAAAAGCAAAGAGAAATCCTTGAATGACAATGTCACATGTTTGGCGAATGAATAAAACATGAGGAGATCTGAAGGGGGCCTGAGGAACCCCCTCATCAATTATCTTTCCGACCCAGCAACAAGCTTAAAATGCTGATGCCGAGTTACCATGAACCTTGCTAGAGGGCGAATAGCGAGTTTTCGCTCTCGCGAATCTCCGACGAATTCAGAAACAATACAGAGAATGCATTATAAAGTGCCCTTCATGACAATGAGGTCTTTGTCGAAAGTCGGAGAATCAAAAGATCACTTTGTTCTTGGACTCAGGTCAAACTACATATCTTCAATTTTTCTTCAGCTTGATTGATCCAATCAATCGTAACTCTATGGAAATCCATCAGTGTCACAATATATTCTACAGAAAATTTGCACAATGTGTTTTATAATCAAATAGAAGCACATCGAATTAAAAAAAAACATTGAATGCATGTATATACATCATAGTTAGATAATATTTTAAACAAACGTGCATAATAGATGTTGACGTTGCAGGCCGTCCATAGTTGTGATTGATCAGATCAATCGCAACTCTCTGTAAGACGGGGCCCTATTGTTCCAGCTCGCCAATTTTCGACAATGACCTCTCAGCTGACTTGCATTTTCATCGGTTAAAAAAGGCCTTACAAACAAATTCGCCTATGAAAATACTAATTGTTGAAGCTGAACCCTTATCTAATAACCTGCATACAACTTCACCTCAATATTAATTTATTTGCCCGCAAATCTAACTGAAGCGTTGTGTCATTTTACGCTGAGCTTGTATGCGTGTAAACATAATTATGATTCTATTTGACTTTGACCTATATTGCATTTCTTTCCCGAAACACTTAATTCATTGGGAAAAAAAATCAAAGTCACACAATTTCACACACGTGTTTTCTTGGGCATGAAGAGTAATATGACACTGCTCTTAGAAGCGTCTACACGCTAAAAACTAAAATGTTAAATTTTAACATTTACTAAGTGTTGGATTCAGTAAGTGTTATTTTACACTTTTAAGTGTTAGAAAATGTGACCAGTCGTGGGTCCGGACGTCTTGAAACGATCGAATAACACTTTCGTAAATGGTATTTCAACATTACCATGAATGGTAAATCATAGTGCATTCTGATTGGACCGTAGTTTGATAAAAAGTGCGATGCGCGGTCGAAATCCTAGCTCGGCTCGAGGACGATGTTATCGTGTGCCGCATGACTTTTTCAATCGCCTTTAATCATCGATTTTAATGGTAAGTATCCCCTCTTACTTGAAACAGTTTTATATTTTCATCAAAGTCTTGTTTATTATTACGTGTTTGATCCGAAAGTCTAGGGAGGGGGGTTTAGATACGTACCGGACATGCATGTTGTCTGGGCCTTACTTAACCCAGGGAGCTCCCGCCCGCGCAGCGGGCGGGAGCTCCCTGGGTTAGGCCTTACTTAGTGTGCGGTACATGATGTGCATGTACTGTCAGTAGCACTAGCAGGTCTGTTGAACGTTTGTCATGCATATTATGATGGACGCCATTTCTGGACACTTGAGAAATACGCAATTTCATAGCACAATTTATAACAAAACAACAATTATGATTGGCGAAAATTTGATGAATAGATCGAGAAAATGCCTGTGTGAGAAGTCGGGTGCTATCTTGGTTAAATTAAGAGTTTATTAATGTGAATTTGAACGTCGTGCGTTGGACTTTGGAGTCTTTGGACAGAGTTGGACCAACTTTCGGGACCAACTTGGATTTTTGATCACGCGTGGATTGTTCATGTCTTTCACTGTTCGCGGGCCGGAGCTCCCTGGGTTAGCTGCACCTAAAAGTACTTACAGTACTCTAAGACTAATGTATGATGGGGGACACACCTAAAGCTGCACACTTTGTTTCCAGAGGCTTCACCCTTTCAATTAATCAAGTGAATTCAAGTGAAGATAAATAAATGCCAGATGTGGTATTTCAAAATGAGTTTGTACAGATATCCAATATAATGAGCACCAAAGTGTCTGTGTATAAATAAAATTAAAAACATGTGCCAAAGGATTCTGGAAGAAATTGTGTAATTGCTGAGAAATTATCAAATTAGCATGGGATTTTGGTCAAGCGTCGGGCCGATATTCAAAGCAATAAGAATACATTGTCCCACGTGCATTAATCTACATATTAAATCCCTGAAAAAAAATTATGACGGACAAATATCAGTAACAATTCAAGTCACCATCGACACCCATGTCAAATTTGGTTGTCGTAGTGAAAGGGGTCCTACATGTAGAACTGCGCACACGTATTAAATTAATGTAATTCTAAATCTTGATTATGAAGCTGACTGAATTAAGTGATTTTCACCTCGAGTTTTAAATAATGATAAATATCACCAAAAATAAAGGAAAATGACTCATTCTTTCTGGCAAACAAATGGCAATCTGGTTGCTATTCACAGCAGAAATTTTGCCCTCTGAATTCTTCGTATTGTGCATATTTTTGCAAGGTGCAAGGACCTGCACAGCTTTACTTTAGTTTAGGACCCCTAATATATGCAAAGTGAATGGGGGATCCTGGGGCTATGTAATGGGAAATATCCTTAATCTATGTTTATTTATTACTTATTGGTTTTATGCCAATTCGTCCAATTACCAACTCGTCTACTATCATTTGGTCTAGTGTCAGTTCGTCCACTATATCCACACGGTCTAATTGCCATTCGACAACTTACCATTTCATCTGGGCTAATTGGTCCATTATACCAGTTGGTCTAACTCTAATTGGACTCTTGTTAATCAGACAAAATGAATGAAAGGAAAATGGGTACCAACTGGTCATAGACAACCTGGTGATTAAACAAAGTGATTATTAGACCAAATGGATGTTAGACGAAATGTTGAACGAAATGGCATTAGACTAAATGAAGGTACTAGATCATGCGATGGGTGGACGATTTGGCAGTAGATGAATTGGTAATTTAACGAAAAATATGCATAAAAAGGCTTGCAACAGCATGAAAATTGATTTATCTAGATCTAGGTGATAAAGGTGCTTTTAAAGGAACTGGTATGATATCAAATGAGATATTGTATAATCCCAAAATGAAGAAGTTACACAGAATTCTCTCATTCATTTAGATCATTAATTATATAAATTTATGCAAAATTCTTCATAAATACTGTAAATGCTACTTCTCTATTTTGCAGCTGATTTTGATCTTGTATGTTTTATTTGAAATGGCTTGTTTGGGCCTACCAAACTTCTAGTTCTACACAGAATTCTCAAATTCATTAGATATGCAAATTTCTTGAAATTTATTAAAGATTGACAAAGATGCTAATTCAGATTTTTATCCTGTTCTATCTAAATTCTAATAGGGCTTGGTGGGGGGGGGGGGCATCCAAACTTCTACACAGATTCAAACACATATGCAAATTTATGAAAAATTATTCAAAGTTCATAAACAATGCTGCTTCTACATTGATTGGATATGCAAATTTAATCAAATTTATTGAATATTCACAAAAAATCTACTTCTACGTTATGCTGTTTTATCTAAATTCTAATAGAGCTTATTTTAATGGGGGCATCCAAACAGATTTCTCAAATTCAGTACAAGTAGATGTACAAATCTACGACACATTCAAAGTGCACGAAAAATGCTACTTCTACATTCCTTAGCAGATTTTTATTCTGTTTTATCGAATAGGGCTGGGGGGGGGAGCTTCCAAACTTCTACACAGAATTATCAAATTCACTAGATATGCAAATTTATTTAAGATTCACAAAAATGCTACTTCTACATTTCTTTTTTTTTATTCTGTTTGTTTTATCTAAATTCTAATACATGTACTAGGGCTTGGTGTGGCCATCCAAATGCTGAAGTACCAGCTTAACAAGGTGAGCCTTTGATCATGTTCTTGCATAGGGAGCTACATATGAGACATGAATTTGAAATGTTTTTGTGTCATATGATATTTTATGGTGTTTGTAAACTCTTTTCTCGCTTACATGTACATCATGCCATGCTTTGTTTGATGGCCCTGGACTGATTTTGTCTTGTAAACAAGGAGGATGCCCAACGAGGGAACGTCAGTGGTGGGTAAGAAGTGGCTTCCACTAGCAGCTCCCATGAGATCAATTCTGACAGCATAACTAAATGGATCTTCAAAGGTATGTGCCCTACCATCAAAGTGTTGCCAAAACTGACAAGTGTCTACTTTTCTTGAAATTATGATTGGATCATGTGGGGGATTTGTCACTAGTTAATAAACCCTTGTACTGGAGTTAAAGCATAAGACCTAGTCCAATGGAGAGAAGGCGATTCACAGAACACACACAAACACATAAAGGGTGAGAGCTTGGAACAACCTCCCCTATCCTCTAAAAGACCACAATAAATAAAGCTAGGCCATGTTATGAATTTTAAAAGAGTAGACTAATGCTGTTTTTTGCATTCACTACGTTGTACATCTTGTGGTCTTCAGGATGCAATTTACCTTTAAAGATGTGCTTAGGCGCAATTTTTGACAAAATCGTTCAAGTGAAGTTTTTGATAAAATTTCTATACGTTCAAAATTGCGACACAAGCTGAAATTTGTTTATCAGGTTCAAAATATAAGCATTTTGCTATGCAAAACTGGGTAAATCCTGGTTTTACATTTCTAGGTTTGCTTTACTTTGTCTTAATATTTCTATGTTTGCTGTATTTTGTCTTGTATTTCTTTCCAGTGCTTCAATGTGAAGGATATTATCCAAAGGCATCCCCGTGGGAAAGAAATAGTATAACACAAACTCGACGATAACGACAGAAACCAGATGCCTTCTGACAACTATTGTGTTTGCGGAAATGGTCAAGATTTTCACCTAGTAAGTAGCTCCAATTTGCACATTTAAAACAAATTTCCCTACCCCTTTCTCATTATTATGATAATGCACTATCAAAATATTATTCCATTGCAATGTGACATGTTATGACATCTACATGTATGTTACTGTGCAAAAAGTTCGTCTCAAAGCAGTGAAAAGTTCAGAATGTACATATTAGGCGGTTTCAAACCGCCTCGATCACAAGAATCCCCGTTAAATTACGAGAACTTTTTTAGGCTGAAAAATACCCGTTAATTATTCCTGCATTCACACCGCCCTGAAACATACCCTTCGGGATAAGTTCCTGAAGTTACGAGCATGGTCTGATAAGCAGGCAAGGCGCGAGATTCAAAATCACTAGCCCAGCAGTCACCCACAGCTCCGCGCCCAACGACGACCAACGACACGCTGGGCTAAAAGTTCCCGTAATTTGCTTTCACATCGCCAAAATACCTGCGACCTTGGAAAAATCCCCGCGAAAGTTCTCGTAAATTCGCCAAGTACCTACTATTTAGCGGGTATTTTCTTTCGGGGAGATTACGCGTAGTTTGCTTTCACATTACCAAAATACCTGGTATTTTCTGATCGGGGTAAATTTCCCGATCAGAGAATACCTGGAACTGGCGAACTTCGAGGCGGTCTGAAACCACCTATATTTTGTTTGATGTTTAGATTCCTTAAAATAATGAAAAGGTATGCCTACAAAGTATTGAATAGCTCATTGAAACTCTTCAATCTGTTAGCATTTAGTTGTTCATTTCTTTTTCTTTATATCCCCCTATCATTTTGCAAGGCGAGATAGCACTGTTCTCATTCATCATGGCAATATACATGGTTCCAGCTCAAACAGCAAGAAGGAAGAGTTCACTGGCAGACTCCATGGGATACTTTTTGGTGACTAGACCAGTAAGTTTACATTGAATTGATAAATCAAAAAGGTTTTATAAACAATATTGAAATCTAATGGAAAATTTACATTTAAGCACCTTTTTAGCTCACCTGAGCTGAAGGCTCGAGTGAGCTATTGCGATTCTTGTCTGTCGTCATTATGTTTCTTTTACATTTTCATCTTCTCTACAACTGGTTGGTCATGTGGCCGGGGGGGGGGGGGCAGGGATTGGGCTCCCAAGGGAAAAAAATATCCTCCAGCCCCAGAAGCATTACAGTCAAGATATGTTTTGTGTAGATACATTATAGATAAAGAATATGTGACAATACCTAGGTAAACCACCTTGGGGAATGGCCCATAAAGATGGATGAAATTGGGAGGGGGGGGCGGGGGTAAATTACATTTTCATCTTCTTCAGAACCAGTAAGCAGATTGTACCCCAAAGTAGTGAGAATCATTCTTATGGTATGGGACCCAGTCTTTTGAAAGGACCATGTACCCCCAAGGGAAAAAGGGAGAGAAATAATTCTGTTTTATTATGACAGTTGAGCCATATTTTATTGTTGAAGAATATATTAAGCTGTTCATTGCAACTATGTAGGATGGCCCCCTTAGGTTCCTACAAAAGGGGGGGGGGTTACATTTCTATATTCTTCAGAAACAATGGGCAGATTTAAACTAAACTTTCTAGGAATCGTCATTAACAGGAGAAGTATCCAAAGTTACTTGTATGTTGGGGGAAGGGGGGGGGTTCCTAGCAATTATTGGAGTCCCCCAGTGACGTACGCCACATTCTTGAAAATGAATGCTGTAGAGGGGATTAAAAAGAATATGTTTACATGTACCTGTCTCCCTAAAGACAACATCAATCAATAAATTTCATAAATAAAAACAAAATTGATAACAGATTTGGTGCCATCATAAGCCTGAAAATTTGAATAGGGTCTTCCAAATATAATAGCAAAGTGATGGGGAAATAATGTTTATTTTCCCCCTATTTTTGTGTGCCAGTGATAGGTGAAGATGCTTTGTTCGGAAATGAATTGTAAAGTAGAGGTATGCAGCAGTTTCGGATGAAGGGGCGGGGTCTTTTTCTTTTCCTCCTGCAAAAATTGAAATGTGTGTAATACAGAAATGCATCTCGATTTCTGATTTTGGCATTTTCTAAGAGCTCTTGCCTTTCACATTTGACTAATTGCTTTTTGTCTCCATTTATATTACCTGTATTATCCCCCTTTAGATCAGTACAATTGTGGAATCCCACCTGGCTGAAGAGATGAATGACAAGAAGCGGAGACAACCATACCTTTTGGGCATAGGAGATCACAACAACTCATCTCAGTTTTTCATTGTTGTGGATGATCTAGCTATCCCCTGCGAAGGTGACATCACAGAGGCTGTTGACAAACTGTTTAAGGTCCAATTCTTGTTCAACATCCACTATGCAGATGAAGTCTATGGATTTTTTCTGGGGATTTTTTGCATTCATACAGAACTTTGTTTACGGCATAAGTGGACAAGAAGCAGTTCCAGCCCATGCCAGAGAAATGATGGCAAGCATCACTGCCTTGGAAGTGACTGCAAACAAATGACTGACTTCAGTATTGCCTGTCCTCAAACGAGCATAATTAACTCAAAAGGGTGTGGAGGTCACATGGTAGGATCAAAGATCATTTGTATTCATGAAGTGCTGGCTGATATTTTTTTTTCTGTTCCCACTTGGAACATTCTTCCCTGCTTAAGTTGATAGAGGATGTTCACTTTTTAAATGTACACAATTCCATAATCAATGGAAGATCACTGTTGAATAAATTTGGGTTTATTCATCCTCAAATATTCCAGGATATTCTCATATTTTTTAAAAGAAAAAAATCTTGGTCAGTAATGTATATGTTAAATAAATTTACCTTGAACACATCTCTTACAGTGCATATATATAAAAAAATTAACCCTTTTGAAAATAATTTTCACAATCACATTTCAAAATATGGAGATGATTTTTTTTAATGGCTTTTGGTACTCTATAGTCTCTTCTATCAAATGCTGCTTGAGCGAGCGGTGACCATTTTTGTCCAGAGTGTCAAAAAGTGCTTTGTGCCAAAATTGAAAGAAAAGGAAAAATTAATTCAGCAGTCTGATTAGGATTCATACTCAAATCACTTGCTCTTTTGCATACATTTATGATCATTTCAGAAATGGATAACTTTCCTAACCTTGGAAGAATGGGGGGGGGGGGTGTTTAATTGAAATGATAACTTCATTTTAGGGGGAGGGTGTCCCACTTCTGACAAAGCCCGATCCGGGAATAGGTGTTCACGACTGCATTGTGCAATTATCCTGGTGTTTCGGTATTCAGAAGGGTGGTGAAGTTTGATTTCTAATAGGTATCTTAGATTTGGAGGTAATCTGTGATAGCAGTGATAAATGTTCTTGCTATCGTTGGGGGGGGGGTCCCACTTCAATTTTCCATATTTCTGATCCCACAGTTCATAGCCAGGGAATAGATCACAACTGCATTGTGCGACCCTAGGTCTCTCTTGAAGTATGATTTCATTCATGATAGTACCCACCAATAAATAGACAATGTCAAGCTGATAATATAAATCAAATTAATTGAACTTACTACTTTTTTTTTCTTGGTATGTACATACCTTCTTTAACAACCAAGCAGTAATCAGGGATATTTCATAAACATGAAGATGTTATAGTGTTTTAGCAAACAGTGTCCTAGACACCATGGAGTAAGGATCTTTATTTCACTCATATTTTCATTACAAAATATTCACTATTGCAGTAATCAAGGGCAGGTAATGATAGATTAGATGATGTACATGCCCAAGTAATTGTGTCTTCATCTTTTAGTGTACATATTTGAATAAAGATATAGCAAAAAGCAGTCATCATACATTCTTCCGTCTATTCACTAAAATGGGTGGAAAGGCTAAAGCTGTAACAACAAGTTGTGAAATACTTTGGGTTTTTTTGGGTTGTTAAATACTTTCTTTTTTAGCTTATTGACCCTATACATGTATAGCATGGCTATTTTTGAATTGTTTAGGCAGGGATTGGCTGCTAATGGTCTCAAAAGATGCATAGACTTAAAAGCCATGAAACATAGCGAGAGCTTGTTGAGGTTAAGGGCTACAGCCCCCCTCCCGGCCGGAGAGGGTTGAGTGGCAAAATGACATACCAGACGGGAGATAAATACACTCAATCGGTAGCATGGGTAAGAAGTTAACAGTGTTAGAGTTTTGGAGAAAGTATCTGAATGTTAATCATATTTATAAGGATATTTTCAACTGTTAGATTAATGTGCAATTTTGAAATGTAATGTGTTCAATTAACAGTGTTGAATGCATTTAATGTGATGGCAGTTACTAAATTTGTTATCTGTTAGATTAATGTGCAATTTTGAAATTAATGTGTTCAATTAACAGTGTTGAATGCATTTAATGTGATGGCAGATACTAAATTTGTTATCTGTTAAATCACTCTGCAAGTTAATTATCTTCAATTAACAGTGTTTGAATGCATTTATATGATGGCAGTTAAGAAAGTTTTTTCAGGTGAAATGTATTGATCCTTACTTGAGTAGTATTTGTGTTGACATGTAATGGAGCATGTTCCCAGCTTTTCTGGTAATTGTTTGGACCTGAATGGTTTGAAGGCAATATATTGTATTATGGCAATCCATTGTATTATGGTATAAAGATCTTTGGCTCAATGTAAGAAAACTCTTTCAGGGCATCAGCTCATCAAGGAAATCCCAGTGGCAAAATGACAGATAGACCAGGGCCCCGTTGCATAAAAATATGGTATCTCTCAAAACTATCGTAACTACCATCAATTATTTTTTAATTTGATTGGCTATGGTTGCTATGGTAGTTAAGATAGTTTGCAGAGATACCATATTTTTATGTAACAGGGTTCAGAAAGGAAACAAATATACTTTACACTCAATCAGTGGTATTGGTCAAAGGTTAACATGAATGTTAGTGGAATTTGTATAGTTTTCATGGTTTTGGTAAAGAAAACTTTAAAAATAGAACTTGGTCTACATTTGATAGGCTACTATATCCAAAGTATTTCGGAACAATTTTCATTTATACTTTGAACCGAAGTTAGATAACAATGCATACACTATATAGATTTGTTCAGAGGCCCTCTAAACAAGATGCAGAAACGGTATATAATAATTATTTGTAAAGACTGAAACACAAGTTAACAGTGATTTATTACAAAAACTGAGTTTGAATACATTTGGAATCAGACGTAAATAACTCCAATTGTTTTTATAAACTTGCAAATGGTATATTCAGTTTTAGAAATAATCCTCATCTATTTATAATACAATTTTCCTTTCACAGTTTTTATGTTTATATTGTGTGTAATTATGTTTATGTCATACATTTTTATATTGTTATCCAGGAAGCAAACCTGTATGGGTTAAAAAAAAACCTTTTTAGCTTTTCCAGAGACATGTATATATTTTACTTGTCTGAATTAATTCAATTAGTTTCAATTCAAACAATTCAAGAATAATTCAAATCAATTGTTTTATAATATTGTACATAATATGCTGTATTATTTGGACATCTATTACAGATTCAATTGTTAAATTGTTCCTCATTTGACTATGTATGTGAATTGCTTACAAATTAAAATATAATTCAGTGATAATACAGTCTAGTTGATCTATGCAAGTTAATTGTTTCTGTGTTATCAAACTGATTTTGCAATAAAGAAAATGAATTACAATTGCCTTGGTGCATTTAGGTTACTTCATTATTTCTCAATCATTCCAGTTGTGCATGTTTCAAGTTTAATTATTCCATTATAGCCAAAGGTTTCTTCATTTTAGTCAGATGTATTGTCAAGTTTGCATTTTGAAAGTGTTTGATTTTTGCCTTTTGTACGATTTCCCATCCCAAGTATAAAAAGTCTCCTATCAACCCTCGCAAAAGGCAAATCACAATTTAAATATGTAATTTCATCAAATTGCACATGTTAATACACCATTCTGAAAATTTCAGAAATGGAGGTCACCATGTGATAAATGCACACCAAAGAAACCCTTGGCAAGGTAAATGACACTTGTGGGAATGTTATTTTAACATATTAAAAATCATTTTTCAACATTTTCCAAATGTTATATTCAAGACTTTAAAGTGTTAGACTTGTAACATTTTCCAAAATGGTAAATTAACATTCAGTTAAAAACGCATGAAAGCAACCTTTCCGAATAGTAAATTACATTTTTAGAATGTTGTTTCAACATTTTACAAATTGTATTTACACATTTTCCTAATGTTACATCTAACACTTTAAAAATGTTAGATTCGTAACATTTTTGGAAATGTTGAATTAACATTTAAAAGGTTGTCACTCCTCCAACCTTTGCTAAATGTTAAATCTAACACTTAAAATGTTGGATTTAACATTTCAGTTTTTAGAGTGTATTCTTTATTTTTACTGCTATCGCTTCAAACTTTCGTTCTTTCTCATCCGATTTCCTCGTTTGAAAGATTTACTCCAAAAAGAGGTCCCCATCCGTTTGTCTGCATTTTCTAAGAATTTCATTTCGATTGTGCGAGTCCAGGGAGGGGGGGGGGGGCTCACGCTATATTTCGTTGGTATAAAACATAGAATATGACAACGGCATTTCACTGATAACGACTGAAAAGTCATTGATATGATGCCTTTCTTACATCGGGAGCAAGTTACGCATTCTTGAACATAATACACCAACTGAAACTAAAACTGTGAATTGCTTTCAAGCATGAGATCTCCTCAAGATTGTTCAAGATGTTTTAAATGTCTTGAGGACTTAACGAGATATCCTGATGAAGATTTCCATGACATTTCTTCACTGACCTGATGAATGACCAACAAGTGAATGAGATCGTGACTTCATGCAGGTGAAAATGAAGTCGCTTTATGCGTTTTAGATGGGGACCACTTCATTTTTTCCGGGTGGATTCAAATTCTAGTTTTATGGAAATTTTAGCTCCTATAGTGGCTTCAATTGCCCGTTTTCTCATTACGAATCCATGTCAGGCATTTCAATCCGAATTTCATCTTTTGGTAACTAAAATGCTCTCTCCGTTGTAGACACAGAGATTTCATATAAAATTTCTAAAGGGGCGGTCCAACAGGGTGGCTTGGAGCGACCACCCCTCTGTGATTTAAAAAAAATAGGATAAAGACAGTAAAATGAGGGGGGGGAACAAACAGGAAGAAATATGAAACAAGTGCTAAGCAGAAAGGTTTGAAGCGTGTTATTCTGAATTACCCTAGCTATTCAATTTGGGGAAACGATCGTGATATTATGGCAATTTGCCCCCCCCCCCCCCATCATCCAAAAACCCTAGCGCTGCCCCTAACTCCAGAAGCCCTATAACGATCGATTATGGATATAAACACGAGGTGCCGTGGCCGAGTGGTCTAAGGCGCCTGGTATATATAGAAAGTCCGGGTTCGATCCCCGCCGCGGCACCTATGCCCGTGAGCAAAGCATTTAATGTACAATGGTCTACTATCCTGCTTTCAAATAAATGGAAATGCTATGTGCATTATTAAAAAAAGCTCTGAACACCGGTTTATAATAGACACGCTTTTATTGGAACAGAAACTGGTTCTGCTTGTCAATATTGGAGACTTTTGTTCATACACTCTTTTTCCCGATTTCCCGTCTATTTCATATTTTAATTTCAAAAAGTAATTACCACCTCCCCCACCCCATAGACACTCATAAAAAACAAACACACACAACCCAGATGTCATTTGGTATAAAAAAAATCATTTTCTTTTTCTGTTAATTCCATCATATTTCATTCCTCCGTTTCTATTTCCGGAAAAAATATATATTTCAATTTATAGTAATTGTATAATTAGTCGCATAGGGATGTATTATTAGCGCTTCTTAGAATGGCGAAATGTCTGCCAGACCTAACGAGCTCTCCTCCCCAATGTCAGTCTCGCTTATCTAAAATGGCGACAATCGCATCGGTCAAACACCCGAGATAGAATGACAGGGCCTCTCTGTGAGCATGATTGGGGGCACGTCGTCATCCTCCTTCCCTATACTTACATCAACATTCAAGTGGTTTTAAAGGGGAACTACACTTTAAACAGATTTACCCAATGCTGTGCAAAGAGGGAGCAAGCACGACTGAGACGTACAATAATGCCAGAATGTTGTGTAAATTTTACGCAATGTTGACTGAAAATTCACCATTAAACGTAATTTACCATTGTACGTTACTTCTTCTGTATTATTGATTTGTCATTACTCGTCTATACTTATTTCTCATGCAATCGATCAAAGACCTTTAAGAAACATATCATCACTGTTTGTTTTTCCTCTCTTGTCATTTAATACATCTTCTTAATATTTCATTTTGTAATTGTTGAAACGCATCAGTATTAATTTTTGGTATCTTTGAAGTTTATGCATAATTTGTATAGCTATATGGGACATAGATTTATTGTATAATTTATACTCGTTTCAAATAATTTATACAACTTGTTTATGAAATAGGAATATGTATTTTGGTATGAGATAACAATAAAAAAAATCCTTTAAAAAATCAATGACAGCTCGCTATTTTGTGAGATCCGACCCACGCCCAGCGTCAATTTAAAGTTTGGTGATGATGTGTTGAAGGGCATAAAAACATAACTAACAATAACACTAAAGGTCAATACCGGATAGGATATCACGTAATTCTAATAGGGCTTGACTTGAAAAAGATGTGATTCAAAACGGAGGTGCGCCTGCTGTTTTAGAGCTTGGAAGCAATTTCCAAAGGAATGGAATAGGGAAAAGGTGAATAGAATTTGATTTCCGCAGCAAAAAAGTATAATAAATCGTTTCTAGGGGATACGAAAACAGGAATCTTGTTTTAGAACTCTTTTGAAGAGCTTACATATCAATTCGCGGTAATTCAACTTCGGATTTCCGTCTTACACCGTAGGGACATGGAAAGAGAATCTCTTAATTGAGGATCATTGTCATGCTTGTCCCTTATATTCTTTTTATTTCAGATTTCTTATTCCCTTAACCCTTTTTAGCCTTAAGAATGTATCAGGAGACAAAATGGCACAAAGGACGCTAACACCATCCCGACGGATTATATTACACTTACCTATGGGCTATGACCCTTGTAATTGATGACGACTGAAATTTATTGAAAGCGATCCCCAAAACCAAACATTGAACAATTATCTGAAAATCTAGTGTAAAACATATTGTGTATTGATCGACACCACCACACACCGATTCTCTTTTCAATAGAGACTATTGAATGTTTTTCAGACCTTTCTGTCCTGTTTTCTTTTGCATTTAATTTGTCTTGAATTAATTTTATGATCATGTTTTATTTTCCTTTAATTCGTCAACGAATTAAAAGAATGATGATGATGGCAATGCTGTTTTTTATATTGACGGTAATGATGATGATAATGATGATAGTGATCATGATGAAGATGATGATGATGAGATGATGGTATATGATGAGGAGGAGGATGATGATGATGATGAAGAGCATGTTGATGATGATGGTTAAGATGATGATAATGGAGATGATGATGATGGGTATAGTCTAAATTATGATATAGGGCAACAGGTCAATTAGCCCAGTGACAAATAGACCACATAGAGCCTAGTACGTAGATTAAATGATCATAGACGAAGTAGTATCATTGTAACCTGACCATGTCAGGCTAGACTAAAGGGAACGTAGACGAAATGATTGGAGCCGAATAGGCAATTTACCGCCATCTTTTTTCAGCTACGTGAACTAGAAAACTAAATATCCGCAAAGAAAACAGATCAAAGTCTTTCTATGCTTGCCCAGAGGCTAAGATGTTCGGGCATAATACCGTTAATTTTCCTGGAACGATCACCAGGAGTTATCGTCCTTTTATACATCATGCACGGAGGGCAAAATGGAAAGGTGTTTTTTTTTGCTGATATAGAAAGAGGGACCACTATGATGGAAAATAAAAATACATGATAGATAGATTTAATCTAATTTAAATTTCATTCTTATGTGCGTAGGGTGTTCATTTGCACAGTAAATTGCAAGGATTTGCGATTTGCAATCAGCCGTTTTATTCATTTTTATTCAAACCACCTACTGTTTATAGCTATGTAGCATATACAAAACGACTGTTTTTGATTCGCCTTAGGTGAAATGTGACTGAGGTACATGTATTAGTGAGATACCCCAACATGAGATTCTTTATATGCAACAACTAGTTCGGTGTCTACATATTTCTTTGTATAATCAAGTTACGCGTGCTGATGTCTCGAAGCATGTTATCTCAGTGGAGATGATAGTTATTATCAGGAGAAATTTTAGAATAAAGGTTTCACACCCGACGGGTTTCGCATATACCCAAACGCCTCGGGAATTTAAGTTTCTATACCGCCAGTTGGGAAAAAGTAAATCCGCCTGCGCGCTAAGGATGCAATATTAATTTCATGACAGGAATGAAATAAGATGGAATGGGGCTTAAATTATTGTCCCCGTTCAGTTTATAGGAACGTAACAAAACGAGTGATCAATCCGGGAAAAGAAAATGCTTTAAAAGTATGTTAAAATCTATTATGGAATTGCACAAGTTCATAATGATGAAACGTACCTCCTGGTACAGATAAGCAGAAATGCGTAATTTAAATTATCATCAATCTATAACATTGCTTACATTATAGCATGGACCTACATGTAAGATTAAGAATCAATTAGAGCAGATTATCTATATAATCACGATATTTCCAGTTTCGGGGGGAAAATATGCTGGAAAGAACACAGTGTCACACAATATGTGTACACTAAATTCCAATTGAGTATTTAAAATGGATGCAGGTCACTAACAAATCGAATTTTGGATTTTCATTCAAACAAATTAAGTAAAAATATGTTGATTTTAATCCTTAATATAAATATAAATAAAGAAATCTGCGGTTCACTATTCCCAGCCGACCTGGATTTATTTCAGAGCCTTGAAATACATGTACACCATGCGCACTTAAAATTATATTTTAATCAGATTGAATGAAAAAAAAAATCCCAGTCTTGGCCTACTAAGATCAAAATCATTATTCCATGTAATTTTACCCCATCATAACAACCCCTCTTTCTATATCGGCAAAAAACCTTTCAAATGATGCCCTCAATACATGATGTAAAGGACGATTTTGATGATCGTTGGACAAAGATTAAAGGACAAGTCCACCCCAACAAAAACTTGATTTGAATAAAGCGAGAAAAATTCAACAAACATAACACACAAAATTTCATCAAAATCAGATGTACATGTAAAATGAGAAAGTTATGGCATTTTAAAGTTTCGCTTCATTTCTCAAAACAGTTATATGCACATCTCGGTCGGTATGCAAATGAGAAACTGATGACATCACTCACTCACTATTTCTTTTGTATTTTATTATATGATATATGAAATACTTCAATTTTCTCGTCATTGTCATGTGAAGTGAAGTTTCACTCCTCCCTGAACAAGTGGAATTCAATTATTTTAACATTTTGTGCTTCAGGCAAGGAGGTCCTAATCGTCAAATTCGTAAAAATTGATATATTGTATAATTTAAACGATAAAAAAACAAAAGAAATAGTGAGTGGGTGACATCATCGACTCTCATTTGGATGTAACTGGCTCGTTCATACAACTATTTTTTTAAAAATAAGCGAAACTTTGAAATGTCATAACTTTCTTATTATACATCCGATTTTGATAAAAAGTTTAGCATTGTGCTTGACTGACTTTTCTCTATTGATTCAAATCAGCATTTTGCTGAGGTGGACTTAACCTTTAAGAGTATAAGAACATGTTAGCCTGTAGCCAAGCATAGAAAGACTGTAATCTGCTTTCTTTCTCCATTGTTCTCTGCGGGTAATCAGTTTTCGAGTTCATGCAGCTGACAGAGATGACGGTAAATTGCCGATTGCGTTCCGACCATTTCGTCTACGTTCCATTTCGTCTATGATGGTCTAATCCCCGTCTAATCCTACTTCGTCTTTAACCAGTTGGTCTACCAACCACGTGGTCTATTCACTCAACGAATTGTCCGATTTTCTATACTCATGTTGTTTAACATCCACTTGGTCTCACATTATTTACAGATGGAATATTCATGAGTCAAAGTTCAATATGACAAATAGGTAAATAATTAGACGAGTTGTTAATTAGGCACATGATATGTTGCATTATGCACTGTCACCGCAAACTCACAGAAATGGGCAGCTCAATGGAGATTTTAGTAAGAATTGGTTTATAGGAACCGTAAATTAATGATTTAGTGTGGATGATCTGTTTGTGTGTAGGGTTGCTTATCCAGAGTAGATATCAAATGAGTGGATAATACCCATGACGGTCTCGTCTGCATTAACCAATTCAACAGAATAGTATTCGTCCTAGCTACTAAACCGTCTCTGTGGTGTAGTGGTTACGGTAGTTAGGTTTGTGATCCATGTCCCCCAACCTTCCCCCCTCTATACGCCAGTGACGCAAGGCGATAATTCGACACCCACTGATGTTATGAACAGCATGCATCTAAAACCAATAAAGAATTATGCGTTCAAGGGCAGTAGCACAAAGATTTGTCTAAAGCCAATATCAGACGCAGACCCAAAACCCACTCTTCTGGATTCGTTGAAATTCAACTTATGATTGATTTTTGAGGTTGCGTTTGGTTGCACTGTCTTCTGGAAAGGGTCCCTGGATGATTTTGTTTTTTCAGAGATGAGCATGTCGCGGTTTTACCTCAGCAATGCAAGTTCAACCTTTTATTTCAACAAGGGATTTACAGCAGCATGGCAAGTTCAACGCCCTATCATCTCAACAAGGGTATCGATGGGTAGAGGGGAACTTGTGACATTAACAAAGGCCAGATGCGTCGATCCTGGAGGGGCCAGAGGGGCGATCGCCCCACAAATGAAAATATGGGGGAAACATATAATTATGCCCCCCCCCCCATAATTCTGCATGTACAAAAAATAAAATAAGATTGCAATGTTACACAAAAAGCGGCAAGTGAGAATGAGATACACAACTCGTTCTTTATTTAAAATCGTGCGCAAAATGTCCACTTTTCAAATTGAAATATAATTTTTTTCAGCTCGCGCTTCGCGCCCGCATCATTATGTAGCAAAAACCCATATTTTTCATGATTAAATAGTAAAATAGAATGTCCGGTTTGAGTTCTAAACATCAAAAGAACTCCCGATTCGATTTGCAATAATCTTTTGTTGATATATCTTGTTCTTTATTAAAAACATCCATTAAAACTGTCAATTTTTCAGACTGAAATATCAAAATTATATATATATACATATATAATGTCTATATACATGTATAAATTATATGTCTATATATATATATATATGGGTGTGTGAGTTTGTTTTGTATGATCGAGCGCCTTTGAAAATTGATTCAGGATTTTTGCCCCCCCCCCCCCCCATCTGAAAATGGATCGACGCCCCTGACAAAGGCATATGGTTTTTCAATGCGCGGATGGATTTCAGGGAAAAGCAACCAACAAACAATAGAAACACCTGATTGAGGTTTCTTTTAAACAATAAATCATAATGCCTTCGTGACGCAGATTGTAGTTTACTACTTTTTGATCACGGTTGGGGAGAATGACCTTCATGTGACGCGCTTTCTGGTTTCAATTTCAATCCTGAATGATCGACTCCGTATTAACGAAGCGACGAGGCGTAGCTCCAGGGTACGTCAATCCCAGCGGATCATGACAGGGGCACAAGGGATACCACCTCCCTTCTGTATTCTTTCAAAAACTATTCAAAATGTTCAACATGCATTATCAAATTTGCTCAATTTGGCTTAAACGACACACCTACCACAAAACTGCTGGATAAACACTACGAGAAATTGTTGAGAGTGCGATGTTTTGCAACCACCATAACCGCCATGCATCTAACATTGTCTGAGAGAGAAATGTGCATGCGTCATTCTTCACGATTTTAAGGCTCTAAAGATAACATTGAACAATAACAATACGTACTCATCTAAATTATTATGGGAAAAAATCGCCTCACATTCATCGTGCACGATTAAAAAAATGCAAACGATTGAGGTAACTTATGTAATTATATTTTTTTTAAATCATGAAAAACGAAAAATACGTGAATACGTGAAAATATGTGAAAAACATTAGATATAAGCCTTGCCGCAAAATGGTTGAACAAAACTACTGTCAGTCGTTATCACTGGCATAATGATACACACATTTTAAGTGAGCATAATGGCATATGAATCAAAATTTCTAGTAGAAAATGAGCGAGCGAAAGTTTTGACCATTTTCAAAATGAAAATCATTTTTTGTGAGTGATAATTTTTCATATAATATCGCATTTCACCTTTTCCCCTTCCCTTCCTTTTTCTTTTCTTCGTCGTGGGCCTTTTGAGGGAGGGGGCTCAAATCCCCGAGCCTTCCAGCATCTATACGTCAGTTTTCATCATCAATTTCGGGGGTCAATCTCCGCCCCTTTCTAAATTTACGCAAGGGGGTGAGACGAAGAATTACAAACACAATATTAAAGGCTAAGGTTTTCAGAATTTTTTTATGCCGCTTCAAAAGAAAGAGTATAACTGAATCACAATATGAACAACATAGTTTATTCGCTTCTCATTTTACATGTATAAATAGAAACACATTATCCTCTTATCTCTTCTAATATTTTTTACGATACGATATTATTATCACAATTTCTGTCTGCGACTTTCGCACTGAAAGTAGGATTTCAATCGATAGAGAAGAGACATACATATAAGAAAGGGATTCGTGCCCACCAGGATGTATTTCATAAAACATCTCCAGTTTTATGACTTCTACCGACTTAATCACGATCTTTAAGTAACCAGAATTGCCCCGCTTATGTTTCTGAATTCAATACACACGCCGCTTAACAGAGATTCCATGCGAATCATGAAGATTACATACAAAATAGAACCGATCGGATAAGTTACCAGAACTGTGGAAATGTATACTGCATTATTTTCAAGAATTCCAAGATATTTCATCTTGATGGGGGTTTACCCGAAAGTTATATGAAAGCTTGCATGGATGTAAGATAGTGGATTGCCTTCAAAAGAATCAGCGCGTATGAAATATAACTGATTAATTCAAGTCGATTAAATTTCAATTGTGCTTGGTATGGATGTACATGTATCAATGCAATTCATAAAATACCTTAATAACAGCGTTGAAAAGTTCTATCTGACCAAAATCCACGAATCGCCCCATAATCTATACAGAGCGTAAATTTAGCCTTATATTGCCGATTTTTAGGACCTAAAGCATAAGTTCAACACGACTTGTTTTTATTCTTCAATTGTTGCTTCAGGGGTACACAGCAAAAACTGTGGTGTTAACCGGTGTACACAGAGGAACACACCAGTTATTTTACACCGGTGTTAAAATGATGCTGTTAGTTTTACACCTATAGGTGTTATTACAACACCTTTTGTTGTTACATTTACACTCTTTGGTGTTATGTTTAATCTCTAGGGTGTAATTTTCTCTAGGGTGTAATTTTAACACCTCAGGGTGTGGTCCTCAATCAAGACCAATTGGTTTCAGTTTTAACACCGCAGTTTTTACAGTGTATGAAGCAGTGGCGTACAGATGGGGTGAGTGCATCCCCCCAAAAAAAAAATCACGACCATGAAAAAGTAGAAAAGGAAATAACAGGAAAGAGAAAATGGTGTAATGTGATATTATTTTGTGAACATTATGTCAAAATCTTTCACAAAATTGGATTTTGTAATAAAAATGTCGAAATTTTTTGCCTCGCAACTTTCATAATTTTCTCAGATACGCCATATATGAACTCCTCAAAATTACGCCACTATTATAGAAAGTGCTTAAATTTGGTGGAGATGGAACATGGCCAAACCATCGTATATTATCAGAAGAATGGAAGTGCGAACTTAGCGAGCATTTGATTGTAATCATTTCAAAGAAAAGCAGTATATGAACAAAGTGAAACGCTGAAAGAGTAACAAGCAAAACCAGGTCCATGAACCTATACGATTCAAGGCAAGTTTAAATGTATACATAAAAAGAGTGAAATTACAAAAACATAAAATGTTGATTGCAAACAAAAAGCAGTCATACAATAAAACTGAATAGATGAATTTGCATTAACATTAAAAAAGAATTGGCTTTGAATAAATGCCACAGTTTTCACGTGAAAATTGCATTTCAGGGCAAATTTATAAAAACCTTCAATTTCAATATTTAGTACACAATAATTTTAGATTAACCCCGAAATTTGCATTTTGTTCATGACCAAAACTAAATGAAAATTACCTAATTTCAAAAGATAATAAAATGATCAGTGTCTTACCTAATGCGCGGGAAATTCATAAAATCCTGAATCCTTCAAAAGAAAACCAATCCAATCTTCAAACTTTTCTGAAGAACCATGGAAACGATAAGAGAAATAGTTTTCCTCGTGATAAACCGAAGAAGAAACCTCAGGATGGCGTGAAGAAATAGTTCTCAGAAGCTTATTCTAATTCTATTCATATAGCGCTCAGCAATCAGTCTGTTTCGAATGACGACGATGAAAGGCTATGAATCCAACAGAAGAAAAGCTGCTCAAAACTTTCCAACAAATCTCGGTGCTGGTGTCTGGTGCACTTATGAAGTAGCTCTTCCGATTCAATCTTGCCAACATCCATGACATCATAAGATGCAAAAGCCGCGAGTATTAAAGTTTCCCGTTTGCACACTCGAGAATGAACGACACGCTTGGGAAACGTTGATTTTGTGATGCTCCGCGTTCGCGCCAAAGTGATCGTCTGCATGCATCGGCGGTCAGCGAATGAGGATTGCACGTGTTTTTTTTTCTGTTTAGAATAACGGATTAGTAAAACATGTAAAAAGAGAAACATACAATGTTAATGTTGTAAAGTTCGGTTTAGCACTAAACCCTATGCCGTTTGTACTTCCCTAGTTTTAATCATGACAGTCAGGATTCTAGAATAAGGTCGCAAGGAAACCTCGGATATGATCATATCTCCATTTCCACCCCACCCCTTCTTGCTCTCCTCTCCCCATTTCAGCACAACAAAAATTTTACAGCGGTTGGTGAGTAAAAACCTTTTTTTAATGTAAGGAACGATGTTTTATTTTCAGTACTTAATCTTTAATATTCATTGAGCCTGGCTGTCTAACTGTTAAACAACTACCGCAAAGTTCACAGAGAAAAAAGGCGTTGCATAAAGTTTTAAACAACATTTTATCGTGTACCTCTTTTTGTTTTCTCCCTCATTCCCTCTTCTTTTGTTATCTTTACCTTGAGCTCTCCAGAAAGTACTACTCTTTCACTTCATTTATTTTTTTATTCTGCTATATTGCTACCAGCATGCTAAGGAAATAGAATCGTAGAAGTTGAACTCTATTCTATCTCGTCGATGTAATGATGAGTAGATCAAATTTGACTTTTATTTCATATTAGAATAACGGAATGGATACAAAACAAACATGGTAAATGAAGAATATTCACTTATAAGTATATAAATAATTTATGAGGGAATACGTAGTCAATAAATAAAATAAAAAACAGAAAAAGCCAGATATGCATGTCATGTATGGGGATAGAACGAAATACATCCCTCTCCCAAATAAAAAAAAAAAGAAAGGGGGTTGACAGTTTATATAGTCTGCATTGTAACCAAATCTCTGAAGTCTTGCATATCCTTACCTGATACCTAGTTTATAATTCGAATTTATGTATACATGATAAAACATGATAAGCATAGCTGTTTCGCATCATGATCCTAAATGCAACAGGACTTTTCCCTTTTCGAAATAGAGGTATTTCAATGTCGGTTTTGAAGAAATTGATTATTATTTGGCGTTTACTTATTCTTTTTTGTTTCAGTTATACTTCATGTCTTGCTTGCTTTTGTGCCCCCCCCCCCGTAGGGGTCAATCGTTTTTTGATGTTTTTTTTTCTAGATTGTTATTCGCCGTTTGATGGGAGCAGGTCCACACCATCTTTCTTTCTTCGGTGAACGTAAACCCAAATTAAATGAAGTGATCAAACAGCGATGCCACTCTCCAGTGCAGTGGAATGATCGAAACGGGACTTGCTTCCTGTAGACAGAGTCATGGGTCAGCAGGCGACATGTCGAAACCAATTTTGGCGCCAACTCATCGATAAATGGTCAAGGAAATGAAGTTTTCTCATCTCTTTTGAAGTGGTCCATCTGAAGGATCCATTTCATGGGTCAATGAGACCGATGTGGTGAAAATAAAAGAGAAACGTTGACCGAAAATGAGAAATATTGTGGGTCAATTACTTACAAAGAATATACGCAATTTTTATTGCATAAACCTATTCATTCTAGGCCTTATATTAATCAACCTTGTGGAGTTCCTGAGTGATTGCATAGATGCCAAAATATATAGTGTATGCTGAGACGGGATTACTATATATTCAATTCAATTCCAATTCAATTTCAATTTATTGACCATTAAAAAGACATCGAAATAATTACAAATATAACATGATACAACAAATTCAAAATATAACAGGTTACAAGTTTCTTAATGGTCAGGACCCCTAAGAAGCAAGACTGCTTATAGCCGGGGCCCTACAAATATACAAATAACATAACTTATAATAAAAGGGTTATAAACAAACAAACACACACACTTCCACACATCATCACACAATGCAAAAACACAGGAGATAGATTAGAATAGAAGATAAGACAAGAAAATGTTCTGCAGACATTTCAACTATCATAATTATAATTATTTCATAAATTACAAACATGACAAAATACATTATTAAAGTCAATATTTGTCTTTTTGGACGACGTGAGAGAGGAGGGGTATGCACGTTTCTTCAAACTCAGCTCGACTTTTCACTGGACAGATGCTGCCCCCCCCCCCCTCCGTTTGGTGAGTATACTTATATTTCACCTTTTTTTAATAAGTAATTCCATCTATAGGACCTTTTTCTTTTTCAAGTTAATCATTTTCCTGCTGAAAAGAACTTGAACAAGATTTGGACAAAGCAAAGGGCAAAAGGAGCCCAAGCTCAACACCCCCCCCCGTTCAGGAGTGAAGAACGTTATATAATATTCTTACCGTAGAGGGCAGTCGAAACCATTGTAATTTAGTACCCTTCAGTACTTGCTGAATTTTCCCCCAAGGGTTTATGCCAGCATGATTCGAATATTTATTTCTGCTCTTCTATGTTAAACAGAAGGGCGGCATCACTAAAGGGGGTGGGGGTATTTTACATGTGATGAAAATGGCAATGGAAAAGAAGAAAATAATGAAGAAATAGTAAATGATGATATTATCCTTTTGCTAAGCAGATTTTTTTTCTTAAGAAATCAAACTCTCCTATGGTATATCTATCTAGCCCCTGAATTGGAATTCTCTTGGGCCACCTCATATACCTCTTCATATTACTTCCTGTCATATTATATACATATTTCAAATGTAGAAGTAGTAATTTTAGAACAAGAATCCACCCCGACCGGGGGGGGGGTGGTTGATAAAAGTAATCTAGATATTTAAAAATAACTGACAAAGGCACATCACTTGAGAAAAATCCATTCAAATAAAACAAGAGAGATTGATGAAGGGGGAATACGAGGGGGGGGGGGGTTCTGGGCATATTGCTTAATCATGAACAAGTGGAATGCCTCTGGCCGTCTCACCTGCATCACGCGATTCAACGTAGCAGCAGTGCTGACTTTGAAAACTACTACAACTCACACAAGATGTTCAGTGATACTTGGTTACTCTTATTTCCACATTTTATGAATTAGACTAATACACTTACAGAGATAGGATGGTAATTCAACAAATACCCCCAATGCAGCCAAAGTTCATTGATCTCACATGACCTTTGACCTTCATCATGTGACCTGAAACTTGCACAGGGTATTCAGTTATACTTGATTACTCTTATGTCCAAGTTTCAAAAGTGAGATCAATAAACTTGCAAAGTTATGATGGTAATTCAACAGATACCCCCTATTATGGCCAAAGTTCATTAACCTTTGACCATGGTCATGTGACCTAAAATGCGCACAGGATGTTCAGTGATACTTGATTACTTTTATGTCCAAGTTTTATGAACTAGACCAACATACTTTCAAAGTTATGATGGTAATTCAACAAATACCCCCAAATCGGCCAAAGTTCATTGACCCTAAATGACCTTTGACCTTGGTCATGTGACGTGAAACTCATGCAGGATGTTTGGTGATACTTGATTAACCTTATGTCCAAGTTTAATGAACTAGGTCCATATATTTTCTAAGTTATGATGACATTTCAAAAACTTACCCTCTGGTTAAGATTTTGATGTTGATTCCCCCAACATGGTCTAAGTTCATTGACCCTAAATGACCTTTGACCTTGGTCATGTGACATGAAACTCTGATAGGATGTTCAGTAATACTTGATTAACCTTATGGCCAAGTTTCATGAACTAGGTCCATACACTTTCTAAGTTATGATGTCATTTCAAAAACTTAACCTCAGGTTAAGATTTGATGTTGACGCCGCCGCCGTCGGAAAAGCGGCACCTATAGACCAATTTACAACGTGAGAGGCAGCAGGCTGGTCGCCATGCTGCGGTGGGCGAATCAACTTTTTAGTACACAAGTCAATAGGGTATTTGGTACATTCGTTCGATTTTTATTTTCGACCAATGGAGCAGATTTCTTGTAAGATTCACAATGAGCATTAATCGGAGAAGTTCAGGTCGCAGCTGTGCTGTGTTCAATTGCCACAACAATGGAGAAAGCTTCAGGATTGGAAGCAAAGTGAATGTGAAATTCACTCGCCTTGGACTCATGAAGCCTGTTTGTGTGTGTGAAGCCGTACTCCCTGCATAAGTTTCCAGGCCGTGATGAAGGAATGCGTCGCCAGTGGATCTCTCTTCCCCTTCCTCCTTTCTCCTTCCTCTCTGTTTTATTCTCTTGCCTTGCCCCCTCCTTTGGATACTTATAGGGCTGTATAAAATGTGGTGGTGGTGGGTTTTTTTGTGGGGGAGGGGGGGGGGATTTATTTGATCATGCTTAGATGGAAATATCAGTCCCTCTCTCTCTCTCATGCTATCCCTCTCTCTCTCTCTCCCCTCTCACTATCCCCTTCTCTGTATTACACTATCCCTCACTCTCTCTCATCCTCTCTCACTCTATGTCTCGTTCACTCTCCCGCTACTCTAACACAATTTACTAGCAACAAGAAGTGAGCTCCCTGATGAAAACCAACAGCGACTCTTGGTCATCATCAACTCACTTTTACTGACAAAACTAAGGGGAAAAAGTAGCCAAAGTGCAAAAAATTCATCATACCTTCATCGGTCAGATATGGCCATTGTCTTACATCGTCTACCCAGGTGTCCATGCTTTATTTTATTGATTTATGATGAAGTTAATGACACAATATCAGAGCTTATCTGTAATCTTTCATTGAATTTGTACACAGAGCCAATCGCGGTCAGCGCACTTGCCCACCGCAGCAATGGCGTCGCCGATAGAGGGCCAAATACATAAACCGGCCGTGAAATTGGTCTATAGTCTCACTCTGCTATGCAGGTGAGACAAAAACTACAACATCCCCTCTTCAAACTCTATTTTCTTCTCTGTTTGCCCTCCCACCTTTCTGTCGCACACACCAACTTACAAAATGAGTTACACACTCAACCACAAACAGTCACACAATCACATCCCCAACAGACCCATATCCCCATATACACAATTCCAATAACACACTCCACCAGTTTCCACTTTAAAACAAAAATGAAATTAACAATGTAAATCAATTTAATGTATTATTAAATACAAGGTATAACAAAATTAAATCAAATATTGAGTTTCATACTTTGACATTCTCAATATTGCATGACATACAATAAATTAAAATTGCATATTATTCAAACAACCATCTTGTAGTCATACTAAGGCTACAAAGGATTAGCACAGAAACCTTTTTTTCACTCGTTTGATAAAGGGCACCAAAAATGAAAATAACTATTCAATATCTTATTGCATTCTAAATGGATACATGTACATTGATAGTGTAAATGTGTCATTCTTTGACATTGTTGTCATATCCATTTCAATATGCATTATGATGCACAATGAGACTGGAATATATATGTTTAAGTTGTTTGGGCAGGATAACGGTTACATTTATTGAGACACATGATGCGATGTTTAGAATAAGAATTATCCATTGCCAAATCTACTGTTAGAATCAGCCTTTATCAAATAAACATGTTTTTTCTATCTTCTCAATTTCAGATAGGCCTAATCAACTGTCAATTAGGATATGATTGAACACTTAGGAGATATTCATCTAGCACCCCCCCCCCCCCCCCCCCCCACTTCCCACTCAATTATATCAGATATCAAGCAAAACAAATCCATAATCATTGCAAAAGAGCACCAATTTTTTTTTTTCAATCAAGGCAATAACACAAAAGTATATGATGAAGAAATAATGATTGTCATTAAAAAAACCCTATTGAAATACATGTGACAACAGCAAGTGAACAAAAATATTTAAATCCCTGTCAAAATTATCTAGTTCTATGATTGGAGTTTCATGAATGTACAGAAACCAAGATCTGAACATGCAGAGGGTATTGTCACTACAATTCCAAATGGCAATGGTAGAATGAAAGAAAATTTCATCTTTCTATGTATACACGATCACTTAAATGCATATTTTCATTCAGATTAAATACTACATGGATTAGTTTATCGATAGGACAGTAGAATAACAAAGCAACATTGCAAGCTCAAATTACATGAATGCTAATATGGCTATTTCTTATGGTGGATTCAATTCCTTGTACTTTGCAAATAGATTTATGGTCATTTTGATAATAGCCTTGCGTTATTTCTTTCTGCTCAATACAGGAATGATAATGTACAGGTTTAAGTTTGCTTACTGCCATACAGGGATGGCCAATCAAAATTTGTAATCATTGTTATTTTAATTGATTACATTTTTCAAAAAATTGTAATTGTAACTCATAATAATATACTGATATAATCAAATTCAATAAAAAGTAATTCATTACAAATTTTCAGGGAATTGTAACTGAAATTATAATTCAAATTTTGAATTCAAAGTAATACACAAATATATCAGGCTTTGAGAATGTATAGTGGAATTATTTATCCGAGGTTGGTCTGGCAATTACTATTTTTGAGGGGCGAAGCCCCCGAAGGAAACATGGTAGTTTTGCCAGTCCAACCAAGTATTAACAATTCCCACTATGCTTTCGAAGGAAACGCCCCATATATTTGTTTTATATCCTACTTTTAATAATTTATAACCAAAATCAATGCACTGAGCTTGCAGAGTCCGGTTACTTGCATTGAATGACCATGAATGACCGTACTGAACGAAACAGTTGTGCAGACACTAGTTTCAGCTATGATTTAGAAATATGGAATGTAGTTAAGTTCCTTAATTTCATGGGGGTTGCTTTTGTCATTTTAGATCAGCTAGGCATTTTGATCATAGGCAGCGGAAGCACCCTAAATTTGAGGGGGGGAACATCCCCCCTAAATTCACGTGGACCCCCCCCCTGAAACGTCTGTGGTCCCCTCCCCCCTAAAATTTAGGTTGATGACCTTTTTTTTGGCCTGTCAAATTTTTAACCTGTGCCCATCCAAAAATTTCAGGTGGACCTACCCTAAATTTTTTGGCTTCCGCCGCCAATGATTTTGATCATACATTCATGAGATGGTTAAAACGATCCCACTGGCAGACAAATTAAATAGAAATGCCAGTAGTTGGAGTAAACACTGATTTCATGAGAAAGTCTGTAAAACCAGGCTTAATTGTCAGTATATCATCGAGGATCTGGAACAATTACATAAACTGAACTTTGTGAAATCTTGAAATCTACACTGAAAAGTGTTAACACTGAAGATCACCAACACAAATAAGCGCATGTGGGACAGTGTATTATTACTATTATTATTGCTTTGAATGTCGGCCCGACGCTTGACCCGAAACCTTTGCTTATTTGCTAATTTCTCAGCAATTACACAATTTCTTCCAAAATCCTTTGACACATGTTTTTTTATTTATACAAACAGACACTTTGGTGGTCATTTCATTGGATTCTTTACGAAGTCATTTTGATATCGTTACCACAACTGGCATTTACCTTTAAGCTCAAGAATTTTAGGAAATCTACAATTAAATTCATTCAGCTATAATTTTTGAAGAAGTTCATTTTATCCAGAATGTATGGTATTTTTTAAACCTATGGTGCTTGTTGAATGAAATGACAGGTTATACCATTATTAATGTTGATTGTTGAACTTCCTTCAAATTGCTTTTCAATTTTGATGGTGTAAAACCTGGAGACTCTTTCAGATAAATGTTTCTGCAAGTATAGCACGATAAATAGAAACTTAAGGTCAGTTGACATCATCGTTTGGATGAAAGTATAATTCTTTATTTTTCTTTTTGGTTCAATTAATTAGAAGCCACACATCAAGGAGGCATTTATAACAAAGGCCATAACTACATAGCATCCCAACCTGGACAATGAGGATGGCACTGGTTTTGTAAATACAGTTTAAAGACATACATGGTGGTGATCACCATGTAATAAAAAAAATCCAAATTATGATAAGATGCATATGGATTACTTCATATCTACTCAAAAGATTTGTGATTAATCATAATTATGAATGAAATGCTTTTTTATACATGTAGTATAAAATACATTTTTGTAGATGCAGTTTCCTTAGAATATGAAATGGCAAGAATATTGATTTCTTTACCCCTAGAAATCACAATATGATACAATCTGTAAGCAAACTTGGATTGCATTGCATAACAGAGCCCCCATTGTTATTTTTTTTTGGTCAAAAGTCGCATTTATAGCACAGGTCAAATGATGAAATATGCTTGTAAGTTAAAAAAAAAATTATTTGTGTGAAGTCACATGATGCTACGGGGTGCCTGGAACAGTGAATACTAAACGTACGAAGAAGAGATACAACAGTCAAACCAAAACAGGAAGAAAAGTCAACAAATATGCTGAAAAGCTCAAATGTCAACATTGATTTGACAAATGGCATGTAAGAACTGCATTCTGACACTTCAAAAACATTTACTTATTCTAGGTTACATGTAAATATGCATTTACATTCAAGTTCAGAGAATCTATATTTGAAGTTTCTAAGCTATGCTGACAGCATTATACAAGTCTGCCTTGCATGCTTACTTATTTAAGTAAGCATAAATTGCAAAATTAAACTGAAGTATTTCTGGTGAATACAATTACACTGGTCAAGGACATTAAAACACTTTTATACAGATGGCCGTGAAAGAGACGATGGCGGCTTAATGACTTGATCAAGTATGACAAAGAGTGCAGGAACAGAAAAGAACTATTTCAGCATTTAGAGGAAGAACACTTTCACCCGAAACAATTACGTAAGTGCTAGAGGTGCTCGTACAATTCAACAAAAGCACACAATCTCAAGTGGCACATTGTTCACACAAGGAGGAACCATTCCCCATGTCCAACTACCACACCCATTCCAAGAATCAAATGCAAGTTGTCAGAACGGACGCCCAAATCTGAAACTCCAGCCACTCAACTACTGTCAAGCCCTGCCATTTCCTTATTGTGCTCTCCGACCTTCGATGGAGAAGTCCTACCAACTACACGAATCTCTGGAAAGCCCTTAGCGATGTTAAAGAGGTCCTATGAACAGATGGAGGACGACAGCTCCAATACTATATGCCAGTGCCGATGTCGACACTATCCCAGATGAACCGGACACAGTTGTGCCATTAGCGCAAGCATCATTAGCCGTTCCACCCTCGGACCCAGAAGTACCCCCCAAGATTGTGCCAAAACTGCCAACGTCAACAGAAGACAATATCCTAGCCATCGTACTCGAGAAGAAGATTACACGGTATTTTATTGATGGACTCGTGATTCGCCAAACTCATATTACGAACACTTTTCCCGTATCTATTCCAGCCTCATGGTACAAGAAAGTTGTCTGCAATTACGGAATGCAGAAAGAATAATTTGATCTATTATATATTTTTTTTCAAGTTGAGAACATGGTATGTTATTTTTTGTGCAGAATTCTCTTCTCCTTTTTCTTGCTCCTTCCTTTCCTTCTTCTATTCTCTCTTTTATACTACTAAACTCTTTTTCCAGGTCGCTTTTCTTGTCTACTCTTAATTGACACTTTCTCTTTATCTTCTTTCAATCTATGGAAAAAGTAACATGCTCTGAAACAGCATGGGCTGATCATAAACAAAAGTGAAGCATCTTCTTTAGTGCCCTAACAGGTGGCAAGAGGGCTGAAACTCAATAAGCAAAACTAGAATCACTTGAATTAGTTTCAAACTTGGCAAAGCAATGCTTTCAAAATCCATTAGGAATTATACAGGACCAAGTTTCTGAGCATTGTGGGAACAATAAAGGACAAATTTAAAGACAAAGTCTTTTTGTCTAATGTTGGCAAACGAAAGAGCAATGTGATGCACAGTTTATAATGGTCAGGAGATGGAGCAACAGCCTATAAAGCGAAGATGAAAGACATATCCATATGATATCAGCTACAGCACTTCACCTTCGTAAAGTGATCAAGGCAATGCCAAAGTGGGAAACGGCTAGTCCTTCATCTGTATCATCACTGAAGGCGTCTTCACCGGATCTTGCAGAACTGTTGCTGTTTTTAAAACACTCATATGAATCTCCTAAAACTGATGCAACTGAAAGGAAAGCTACAGACATGTCATCAGATGCTGTATACATGTACAACACCGGGAGCAGTGCGACCTTGGAAGCACACTGTACTTGGATTAGGAATGGGAACCCTGACTGGTTCAAAACTAATCTTAAGAATCCTTAATCAACTCGGAAACTCACTGAGTTGCAATGAAGTAAAAGCACTCGAGACTGAATTTGCATACTCTGTGAAGGAGAATGAGCGGGATAAACCTGATGGCCTAAACTGAGCACAAGCCTTACATGGGATAACTATGACATTAACATGGACACTCTAAAAGGGAAGAATTCTTTGCATGCTACAGTCGGTAGCTGCTACTAGAACGTAGGACATCATTTCTCCATCAGTGATTCTGTATGCAAAGAGCCTACAGTTTAGATGAACATCCGAAAGAATAGGAACAGGCGTCGGTTTGATGGAAAAGATTGTGAAGTCGAAACCATACTTCAAAAAACTCAAAACAGCAAGGTTTGAGTTTTCGCCAGAGTATCAGAAGGAAAATGAAATGCTTTACGCCTAACCGACTTCCACTGGCTGCTTTAGTCTGTGATTGAGAGGCTTTTGCCTCTATTCCCTAGGTTTTTGTCCAAATTCATGAAAGATGATTTTCCACAACAGTGCAAATGAAAAGATCAAAGAAAGTGGCCAATGAGACACGGCAGGAATATGGAGTGGTAACATATGACCATAAGGCCTACTACATCAAGCACTGGATGAACCATGCATTTTTGATAAGTTATCATGCTTGGTAACTCCACCTGGAATTGGCCTTCTATGGTGCAAAAGGTACATTCATCGGTGAAAGTGGGGCAGAGCATCTCCTTAATACCGAATCTGTGATATTGGCTGATGGGTCGTTGACTGGATTTGTGGACAGGAAATACTACACCCGGATCCATGATATATTTCCTCTTGCAATGGAGGAAGATCTATGAGAGCTTGAAATCTACTCCTTCAACCACTCAAGATGGGATCACAGCACTTCTTGCTAATGTTCCAGAGGATGAAGATGCTTAGATGCAATTCCTTGACTCAAGCCAGGTATTCCGAGAACAAATGGAGTAATATGAGCTGTATTTCAAGGACGTGATGACTGGGAAACATACTGCCCAATACTGGTGCCTGTATGTATTCATGATCAACCAAATTCACATAGATCTCATGCGTGCATTACGTTCAAATGATGCTCCTGGATATATTACCATAGTTCCATTTGAAATCAACATCTTCTTTGCAATGTATAGACCTAACTATGCCAGATAGGGTGTACCGGGTACTCTTTCTCAGTCAGCTCAAGAATGCAGCACATGAGATTCAACCAATCCTACAGTTAGTCTGGGGCTTTCACAATCAGGAGAACTAGTAAAAACCATGCCAGATTGTCGATCGACTTGGAGTAGAGTGTGAACAGAGATGCAGCATCGCCAATGAGGGGAATTGCCCGATTCCACAACTCAAGTAATGCTATCAGACGTTGGTGCATCACATCAGCCAAGCAGGGAATGTCTGTTACAGAAATTCAGTTTGTACAAACTGAATGGAGAGGTCAAGTTAATTGCAAAATGAAGGCACAAGATCATAGAGATTATAAGTGGAAAACCAGGACTTGTGCTTTTCTCTTTGAAAAAAAAAATCAAAGAAGAATTATTGTATGATTATGGAGTCTCAAAGAACGCTGAGTTTCCTCCTTCTTCCTCAAGTTCAAAGATTCCCGGGGAGACAGAAAACATAGTCCAGGAGATTGCAATGATTTCATAGACTCGTGGGAAGACAAAAATTGTCTAGGACATTGAAACAAATCCAGCAAGACCTGGGGAGACAGAAAAAGTAGTTCAGGAATTTACAATTTCAGAGAGTCCTGGAGATACAGAAAACATAGTCAGGAGAGTCTGGTGACTTCAGAAAATCCTCAGGAGACAAATAAAACTTAAAATATAAACATTAAATGGAACTAATTATTATTCAATGTTAACAAGCACTAAGAATAACTTAAAAGAAACTGAAATTATTTTTTTAGAATACAAAAGATATGCATTCATTAACATCATAACTAATGAAATCAAGAACTTTATTCAATTTCTGTTTCCGGAGTACATAAATACCCTTCATCCACTGAACCCACAAGAATTTGATCATGCGCCACGTCACGGATAAGGGAGATGCCATATATAATAATGCCTCATTGCAACATCCCTTCATGCATTTTAGTGAATTACCAAAGAAAATTGTTTTCACCCAGTTAGATTCCATTGCAACACTTGCAATTGACCAACCATGCACAGGAGTTCTTGGCAGGATACATGACACCGAATTATACACTTTAAAGGATTCAATTGAGCATTCTATTATTACATCACATGCTGCTGGCTGTCTGGTCACTACATGTGAAACCACCATTTCTGTTCTTTTTCATTGTGGCAATGTCTCTGTATTTGATTCACATGCAAGAAATGCCAGTGGTGAACCATCACCTCTTGGAACTGCAGTACTACTCCGGTTTGGTTCCAGTACTGCTCTGGTTAAACACATCCAACATGTGCACTCAAGTCAGTTGCACCAGGAGTTTGATGGTATACCTATTCACTGCTCAATTTAAAAAACACTGGAATGTGAAGCAAAGTTGGAAGAAACTATTACCCCAGAAACTAAAGACACAGCTGCAAACTATTGTAATCTCAACATAATTTGATTTTACAATTTTACTCATATTATTATCAATTACATTCTTTTTCACTAAAATTCATTTCCTTACTTGCATGGAAATAATTATAGCTTCATACTATTGTCATTTCAACATAAATAATTTTACAATTTTACTCATATTATTATCAATTACATTCTTTTTCACTAAAATTCATTTCCTTACTTGCATGGAAATAATTATAGCTTCATAGTATTAACAGCATTCTTAGTGTTATCTGATTTTCTAGGGATAAAGTAGGCCTATACCATTAATGCATATGTAAACTGTCAGAACCACAATTCACCCCCTAAACTGCTGACAGCCTCAGAAGTCATATAGCATAGTTTTGACATGCAGTCTCTTCATGACTGCAATATGCAGGGAAGATAATGCTTGGCGTTTGCCTTGTTAACATAATAAATGTCTTTAGTTTGATAGGATTATCATAATTATTAGCCAAATAAAGTGATTAAAGAAGTCAAAGAGACATAAAGTAAGAAAGTTTGGCTTCAATCTAGAGATGTCAATACAACACATATATTGAGTGTTCCGTAAGCCACAATGTTCTCGAAAATTTTAATTGCTCTTTTTTATTCATAGTTATTTTTCTTTTTTTTTATATATATATACTTGTTCTTGGATAATTGAATATCAATTTGAATTCAGTTTTTATGAAAATTATCTGCATTTTCTGCATCCTGTAGGATACATTACTATTTTAAATCTGTATCATACAGGATGTAAATTCAAGTCATGTGAATTCTTGGTTTTTCCTAACACTCTGGTAGTACTTGATGATCACCTTTAGTTACTAGAATATTTTTTTGTTTTTCTTATCAAAAAATGTCAAATGTTCTCTAAATGTCCCGTACTAAGCGCATGCTTAGTTGCTCAGCAAGTGGTTAGCAATAGCCGAACTACTATCACCGTCCGTCACAGTACTAGCGGTAAGTTTTCTGTATGAGCACGGGGGTTGTGAAAGCGTGCTAATTCAACAAATTTGGGATATAGGCGGGCACATGTTGGCTAATGCGGTCTGCTAAACGTTGGGTTGTACGCCCTATGGACCAAGCTTCACAACGACACTTCATTTTGTAAATAGCATCACTGCAGTGAGAGATAGGGAGCACATCCTTACAATAGACGAGATCATTTTGTGTGTGGTAAATACCATATGTGCTTCAATGCTAGGAAAGCACTAGATATTGCTTTCCTAATTTGCATCTCAAACTTTTGGGAAACTTTCCCTTAATGCAGTAGTTTGAGGTAGATTGCACATTTCTTGGGCCCAAAGAAATGTCCAATCTAGCTCAAACTGCAGTGGCGAGGAAAAGCCTTCCATGGCAACGGCAGTTTGAGGTAGATTGCACATTTCTTGGGCCCAAAGAAATGTCCAATCTAGCTCAAACTGCTGTGGCGAGGAAAAGCTTTCCTTCACCACGGCAGTTTGAGGTAGATTGCACATTTCTTGGGCCCAAAGAATTGTCCAATCTACCTCAAATTGCCATGGCGAAGGAAAGCTTCCCAAAAGTTTGAGACGCAAATTAGAAAAGCAATATCTAGAGCCTTCCCTAGCGTTGAAGCGCATATGGTATTTACCACACACAAAATTATCTTGTCTATTTGTAAGGATGTGCTCCCTATCTTTCACTGCAGTGATGCTATTTACGAAATGGAGTGCAGTTGTGAAGCCCGGTACATAGGGCATACAATCCAATGTTTAGCAGACCACATTAGCCAACATGTGCCAACCTCTATCCAAAATTGTTGAATTAGTGCGCATTCACAACATGCAGAAAACTTACTGCGATGGACGGTGACGGATGGTGATAGTAGCTCAGCTATTGCTAACCACTTGCCAAGCAATTAAGCAGGCGCTGAACAAAACTGTTTATCTTGCTTAAGGTGCTCAGCCGAACAAGGAACTTCACTCATTTCGGTGATTCCATACGTGTTGTACGAGACATTTAGAGAACATTTGACAGTTTTTCAACATGAAAAACAATGAATATTCCAGTAACTTCAGGTGACATCAAGTACTCCCAGAGTGTTAGGAAAACCAAGACTTCACATGACCTGAATTCACATCCTGTATAATACAGATTTAAAATAGATATGTGACACAGAAACGGTGGATTTTTTTATACCTCATGTCTGTGACTTTGACAGTTAATTTTTTTTAAAAACTGAACTCAAACTGATATTCCATCACCAAAGAACAAATGCATATATGAAAGAAACCTACAAGGAATTTTGAGATTAATATTCAGTTACTATCAGAAAAATATGGGCTGTCTGATGAAATCGAAATCTCAGAATCTTGTACTTATCAATAGCAAGGCCCCTATTATAATGCCAAAATTTTGCCTAATTTTAACTATTATTCTTTGTGTTATTTCAATTGACAGGCCTTAGTTCTGGGTACTCTGGCAGAACATTCAATGTTCTGTCAAAGGAACCACTCATTCACAAAGTCTATGATAAACTGGAAATACTCTACATCAAGTTCTTGTCCTGTTACATGAAGCAAGAATATTTGATTGGACAAGACAACTTATGGAACTTGATCTTAATAACATCAGTAAGTATGTGGCCCAGGGTGACATCTTCTTTGGCTCAGCAGCATCAAAGATAATCAAGCAGCGAGGAGCAAAGGATAAGACTGTGGTTGAGTTCCTTGAGAAGACATCAGCAGCCTACAAGAAATGTGGCAAATGCTTACAGCGTAAGTTGCCTCTTACAAATAAAAATTTGCAAGCCATATCAACCATTGACCCTGCCGCTAGAGGTCATAGTCTCAGCTGCAAGTGGATGAAGCGGTTGAAAGACATGATGCCTATCCCTCTCACTGATGATGAGAGGGATAGCTTTGACTTGGAGGCTCAAGCATTCCATACAGACAAGCTACTGGCAATAGAAGACGATTCCAGTATTGACTCCTGGTATCATACGAACGTGTTCAGGAACGGAAAATACAATGTTCTTGGAAGAGTGATTAAGGGAGTGATGTTATTTTTTCACGGTCCCCAAGTAGAAAGTACATTATGGGGAACATACTAGACCAACACACAGGGAGAATGAATATTTCCACATTCACATCAATCCAAATGGTGAAGTACATGTACTATATGCTTGCAAGAGGTGAAGATGCCATTACTGCTTTCAGGCAGCCTGATCGCCGTCTCACCCGTAACATGTTCAGTGCAGCAGCTGCTTACAAAACAGCAAGAAAAGGTGAGTAAAAAAGATGGAAAAGAAGCTAGCCATGAAAGCAGCTCAAGACAAAGACTGTAACAGATGAGAAGGCAGCGCAGGTGCAATATGTATCCAAACAGCGCAAGATAGCAAGGAAAAGGCACTGGATACACTTGTTGCCAAGAGGATGGACAAGAAGAAGGAAAGGAACAATATTAGAATTGCAGGGGTAGCTAAGAACAGATGATTGGTTAAATACTTCCAGAATAGTCTACTGCATTGTACATGCTTGTGTTCCATAATTGTCTCTCAATGTCAGCAGCATATGGTTTACTTTACTATAGGTGTGGTGTATAGGTCTATACACAGTGTTCATAAAGTACAAAATGCATTGTATAGTTTGTAAAATTTTTATTTCCTTTATCTGTCAAATTGGTACTCCACAATGGGTTCCTTTTTCTATCAAATTGGTACTCCAGAATGGCTTCCTATATCCCTTTAAATGCTCATTGGAAGGAGCTGTGCCCCCTGAACCCCCGTTGGTGCTCTGCCCCTTGAAACCCGTCCATAGGTTTAATTTCCTTACAGATATTTTTCAAGAAAGTCATTCTCATGCCTGGCTCATACACAGTTTAATTATTAATCATAAAAGAATTTATTTTTTTTACTCATATATATATAAGAGTAGAAACTGACATCAAAATTTTGTTCAATAAAAACATCTTTTAAAGCGACAACTGTTACAGCGACCGGAAACTGGCAAACACTGGTTGACGCCATCTACGGCTTTTCCCATTTACTCATATACATGTACACTGTTCCAGCCTGTACGGAATGTGTCGGACTAGCGCATGGCGTGTGTCGAAAAATGTTACATGTGAGTGAATAGAGGAAGACGTTGATGGTGTCAACGGGTGTTTGCCAGTTTCTGGACGCTTTATTATATTTAAATGTTTTTACATAATAAAATATGTCTGGTATAGACCCAGATAATACATAACCAGCTACAATCACATGTTAGCTTTTTTTTATTTATTTACATATATATATATATACATATATTATACATATATATTTTTTTTTTTTGGGGGGGCTTAAACATGATGTGAATTACACAAATCATGACCAAGCTACCCCCCCCCCCCATTGAAAAAAGCCTTCTTTCTTTATTTCAGGTACTTGCTGGGAAAAAATGCCGCGACCAGCTACAAAACGTAAACGGGTAAAGAAAATGGGCAATATTGGAAAAATGGGCATTGGGTAATACCTGACTGACAAATTTGAAGTCTTCCCTGAACATTAGACAGATCTGAAAAATGGACACTTGCTACTTTTTTACACCAATAATGACAGTTCAGTTGGAAAAACAATCAAGCTTGTGAGAGAAAAGTTATCATGTAGATTCATTCGTGCCCAGCTGCGGTCTCTACTTAACCAAGCTAAGAAATTTAAACGTGTAGATACTGATGCCCTCACGACAAAATACACTACCATGACAGACTGCACAACTGTCAATCATGCAACAATCCAACATGTTGAATCAAACTGGAATAAACATCTCAATGAACTCAGATGCCATTGTCACCCTCTACTATCACCAGTTCTGTCCAAACAGCACCCAAAGCCAGTGAACTTGTCAAGATGGTATATGGCACAGACTGTGTCGCAAGCAACCCAATACTTGCAATAAACAAGTTCGGGTACAGGGACAGTAAAGGTGACCCTAAGGGCTCTTTGAGTGCTTTGGACAGTGCTGGCCTGCCACAAGGGCTCTTATCAAGTTACTGTGGAAACCGTCTTCACATCATGTTTCATATTGCAGAGAAGTTACATGAACACTCAAGCTTTTTACTCAAACTGTTTGAAGAAGGTACCGTAACTTGTGGAGGGTTGCAGGGTGCAATACTACAGGACTTCAAGTCACCTGCAGCTCAAGTAGAGTTACAGGTCTTGGGCTTGATACGTAAACTATTGTCCAGGCCATGGATGACAAAGCTTTATCGGCCGAGTTCAACAGAAAAGTGCAGTCATATGAGTGGCATTGCCGTTGTTAAGGAGGTGATTGGTGTAGCAGAGAGGTTCTCTGAAAGCTGCCTTGATACGCTGACAACGACCACCGACCTTTTCAGTCAGGCCCTGAAAGGTGATGACCACACACTTGATGCACTGCGCTCTAAGCCAGTTGATGAAGCAATGTTCTCCTCTCTCATGAAATCATGCCTCATGCAAGTTGTTGAAGTTCTTGAACGCCAATACCATCGGTACTTTGGAACATATCTCACCAATCAACTAATGAAGGAGACCCAATCCGCCCGTTGCCACAATATCAATGCTCAAAAAATAATGGGCATGTTCAGTGCTGCAAAAGACCATGCACCGAATGCTACTATGTCCTTCCTGTCCTCTAGGATCCGTGCCCAAAAAGCAAGGTGGTTGACTACCTCAACAGCCTAGTGCCTGAAAAGAGAAAACAGTTAATTCATCATTCGATTAGCATGACCAGGAAACTTCATGTAAAAAAATAAGCAGACTGAAGAGATCAGGTTAGAAATTGCCAGTTGCCTAAGTGAGAATAGACAGCAGAAGAACACCTTGGAGGGGAACAGACTTGAGAAGAAGCTGAAAGCACGTGACACAGGTCCTTAGACATCAATGTTGAATTTGCAAATGTCAAAGATAAGGAGCGTCTGGATTTTGCCAGCATTCTAGCTGGAAATATTGTCAGTCATCGGATTGGCCATGTCTGGTACAATAGTGATACACACGAACAAGTACATGTATGTACTTCGGAAAGGTGGAGAAACTGTTGAAGAAAGGGGGTGGTACTTACCGTATTGGATAGTGGGGCAAGGGACAGTCTTATGAGGAGGATGCTGAACACTATGACATCTCAAAATATGCAATAACTGACCTCCTAAATGAGGATTTAACTATATCATAATCACAGCAAGGTAAGCTAGTGAGGTACAGTTTTATGTATAAATTCAATGGATGCCAAACAATAATTGTTTTCATACATGTAAGTAAATGATGTACATAAAATTTTTGAATGTTTCTTTAATACTTCCATTCCTTATATTCATAGATCACATGTATTCCATGTTTACTTTAATAGCAGAAATTTCCATCAAAATATACCGAATCAGGATTTTTTGTTTTTTTGCAGCAGTAAGTTTTGAATAGATAACTAATTAATTTGCTATTTGATAATTACTAATCAATATATTTATCAAATACTGCAATACTGAGATCTGTCTGTAAGTATTCAATGTTTTATCATTCAGAAAGTTTTATTTAGAAGATGTGTTGATGCAGATGTTCCTGTCAAAAAATTTCAAACAATAAGGAAATTATATAAGTTTGTATGTGTTATGTAATGAGTTTATGAAATATTAACATGTCAAATTAACTAATTAATAATTACTAATTAGATATTCAATACATTGATCAATTAAGACAAATATTGATATCCTTTCTGATCACCTGTTTTTACTTAGTCTTAGAGTAAAATGAATAATTTGTATAATTTCGTAAAAAAAACATTCTCTGGGTTACAGTCGGTCACACATTTTGAATCATGGTTGCAATGGTAAGACAATGGCAAAAATTAAATAAGATTTTAATATAAAACAAGTGGAATGTCTCAGGCCGTCTCACCTGCATCACACGATTCAATATAGCAGCAGTGCTGACTTTGAAAACTACTCTAACTCGCACAAGATGTTCAGTGATACATGGTTACTCTTATGTCCACTTTTTATGAACTAGACCAATAAACTTACAGCTCTAGATGTATGACGGTTTTTCAACAAAAAAAACCAACATGGCCAAAGTTCATTGACCTTTGACCTTGATCATGTGACCTGAAACTCGCACAGGATGTTCAGTGATACTTTATTACTCTTATGTCCAAGTTTCATGAATCAGATCCTTAAAGTTTCAAAGTTATGATGGTAATTCAACAGATACACCCAATTCGGGCAAAGTTCATTGACCTTTGAAATTCTGTGTATCTTGCCGTGCGCAAAATCTCAAATTGTACTACCACTGTGTTTTGTTTTTCTACGAACGTGTACGTACAGGCACAGTATAACTAGCTAGCTACCAGTACAGTATACATACAGGTACCGTACACAAACACATACACATCTCTCTCGCACTATGGCGACAATCACAAGTTCTGGTGTGTTTCTCTGGTAAATAATCATCACTTTGGTCATCGTACATATGATACTTGATTACCCTTTCGTCTTTGTTTCATGAACTAAATCCATAAACTTTCAAAGTTATGATGGCGATTCAACAATACCCCCGACATAGCCACAGTTGTAAAATAGCTTTAAAACGGACATACATGTACTGAAGCTTTACAACATGCACTCATCGGAGAAGAATCGCATGAATGACTAAAACGCTAGAGCAAAACAATACATAACAGAAACACAATGGACGCTAAATGGCGATGTCCCGCAGTGTCCCATGCGACACATGAAAATGCATAAGTTTTTCCTACATTTATATTTTTGATGATGTAATCTTAGAATATCAGTTCTCTATCTTTGACCCATGGGTAATTGATCTATCCTATAAGTATCTACATATTATTACTGCCCTTCATTTTTCAACAATTGTCCTATTAAAAGTTGTCCCGTATGACAAACAGTAGCCTACATTGATTTAAGTAATTGATTTGACAAAAAAGTGAACTGAATAGGTATTCTTTTATCTCCATAGAACATCAAAAGGTGATTCTAACCATTTTAATTGACTTTATGTATGCCTATTCTTTTCTGAATCCCTTCAGCTAAACTGGTGATTTTCACTGGTCAGAGCTGGTTAATTTCATAGTCATTGACCATGAAAAGAAAACCTTTGTAATTAATTCACCCTAGCATGGAAGATGACTTCCTCTTGCATGCTATTGTGAAATTGTTATAAGATGTAAAAAAAATAATTTTCATTATCAGTCATCTACTCTGACCTCCCTTGATGGTCACTATTTCTTTTATATACAGTATTGAAACTCCTTATTTTTCTCAAGTTGTAAAAAAAATCTGGAAAACAAGACAAACCATATGGTTTCATGAAATGCAGGAAAGGGTCATTCCATCTGGATTCACCTAGTGGTTGCACCCGACCGTCTCAGAATTCGTTGTAATTTGGTACACATAAAATTCCCCATGGCCCAAGCACAATACAAAAAAAATTAGTCCAATCGGTCCGTCGGTTCTCGCGGTACAGCCCGCCCTTTTCTCCTTGTAAGGAATCACCAAAATGAGTGAAGCTCCTTGTTTGGCTAAGCACCTTATGCAAGATAAACAGTTTTGTTCAGCGCATGCTTAGTTGCTCAGCAAGTGGTTAGCAATAGCCGAACTACTACCACCCTCCGTCGCTGTACTAGCGGTACGTTTTCTGCATGCGTGCGGAGTTTGTGAACGTGCCCCAATGCAACAATTTCGGAGAGAGGCAGGCACATGTTGGCCAATACGGCTTGCTAAACGTTGGGTTGTACGCCCAATGTACCGAGCTTCACAACGGCACTTCAACTCATAAATAATATTTCTGCATTGAGAGACAGGGAGCACGTCTTAGTAATAGACGAAATCATTCTGTGGGTGGTAAATACCACACATGCTTCAATGCTTGGGAAAGCACTAGATATTGCTTTCCTAATTTGCGTCTCAAACTTTTGGGAAACTTTCCCTTGCCACAGTAGTTTGAGGTAGTTTGGACATTTCTTTGGGCCAAAGTAATGTCCAAACTACCTCAAACTGCCGTGGCGAAGGAAAACTTTCCCTTGCCATGGCAGTTTGACGTAGATGGAACATTTCTTGGGCCCAAAGAAATGTCCAATCTACCTCAAACTGCTGTGGCAAGGAAAAGCTTCCAAAAAGTTTGAGACGCAAATTAGGAAAGCAATATCTAGTGCTTTCCCAAGCATTGAAGCATGTGTGGTATTTACCACACACAGAATGATCTTGTCTATTCCTAAGGACGTGCTTCCTGTCTCTCAATGCAGAAGTGTTATTTACGAGTTGAAGTGCCGTTGTGAAGCTTGGTACATAGGGCGTAAAACCCGACGTTTAGCAGACCGCAATAGCCAACATATGCCCGCCTCTATCCGAAATTGTTGAATTGGCGCATGTTCACAACCTCCACAAGCTTGCAGAAAACATACCGCTAGTACAGCGACGGACGGTGGTAGTAGTTCAGTTATTGCCGACCACTTGCTGGGCAACCAAGTTTTGGTTTAAGGTGCTCAGCCGAGCAAGGAGCATCACTCATTTGTGCATGGTTGAGGCAGCATATATACAGCTAATAGACCAGATTCTGTGCCGCCAGACGGAGGTCATCAGAACCCTTGCATTTTTTTAGTTGCTTCGCTTCAAAATACGGCTGGTACCAAGCCTAACTTGTTTACTTGACAGCCAATCACGGCTCGCCATTTAGCATCCATTGTCTAGTTTCGGTTTTGTTATACCTGTATATTGTTTTGCTCTAGTGTTTTAGTCATTCCTTTGATTCTACTCATGTTGAAAAACTTCAGTATGTCCGTTTTTAAAGCTATTTTACAATTTTGCGGTACCACATGCTTATTTAAAGCCAAAGATAATTGACCTTAAATGACCTTTGATCTTGGTCAATGTGACCTGAAACTCACACAGGATTAGGTGACCTGATCTCCATTAACTACATGTATGTCCTTTGTATTTGGATCTCCACACGTGCAATCAAGCTAAGTAGGGACTACTACAACTATACTACAGCCAAATATACATCCACATCTATGCAGGTAGTCAAAGGACATATGATAGGACACCCTGCTTCATATTACTATTTAGTTTATCCCCCCACATATGCACAATAACCATTTTTTTCCCTCACAGAGAGGTCATGGGTAGCAATATTTGAGGGGAAACCAAATACAGCTATAGGTGAGGAGAACTCACCATCAACACCAGCGGAAGGGACATTGAATACAATAGAAATACAATACACGCAGGGTTTTTGAAGGTGTACTTGCTGTAGTGGATTGGCACTCTCCACAAACTAAAAATTTACAACTCAATGATGAGAAGCTAGACAGTGGAGATGGTGGATTACAGGGCAGCAGACCCAACCTCCTGCGCACGCTCTGCCATGCGACAAGTGACTCGGTGAAGTCTTTTGTAAATGGGGGGTGGACATCCCCTCTTGTGAGATATTGGGATGCCACCTCATTGGATGAAACATGGGATTCCATACGTAATCTCCCTTCAAATTCTCATTACTAGAGTAGTAGTTTGGCACTTTTTATGCTGGTTCTGGGAGTATTTGGCCCAGGCGCGTACGCAAGGGGGGGTTTCGGGGGTTCAAACCCCCCCCCCTTTTCGTTTCCTTTTTTTTTTTTTTTTTTTTTTTTTTTGCTTGTCTCCCCAGAGGTCGGTCTGGTCAAGGAGTTATCGGGCAAGAGCCTGATAACTCCTTGGTCTGGTTACGGACAGTTCCCCTACCCAATAATGTATATGACAGCAATAATGAACAGAATCTCATGTTTCCGACGAAAAACACAGAAAAAATTTCCGCTCGCTCGTAATCATTTATGAAATTTCTTAAGTTTCTAGTCTCTTGATCAAGGCCATATCATGAGACTTACGAGCAGGACATGTATCATCAACTAATATGTAATCATTACCAACAAGCTATTGAGAAGAATTGTATGTTTTGACGGAAAAACGCAAACATTTCGGCTCGCTTGCTCCGCTCGCTCGTAATTATTCATGACATTTCTCAAGTTTCTAGTGTTCTGATCAAGGCCATATCCAGGCGCGTAGCCAGGGGGGGCGGTCGCCCCCCCAAAAAAAACGTCCCAAAAAGAAAAAAAGAAGGGAAAAAAGGAGAGGAGAAAAGGAAAAGGGAAGGAAGGAAAGGGAAGAAAGGTAGCTTTGTGTTTTTTCTATTTATTCTTTATTTTTTTCTCAAAAGAGAAACTCCTTCACTCTTCTTGCTTTAAATTCATATATGAATTTTGCTTCCGCGCTGCGCGCGGTTAAATGACAATATTGAAGTTCTCCATTGTTCCCCCACCTTTTCTCTAACCCTGTTTTTCCACCTCAGCTACGTGCTTCTTGCCAGTTAAAGTTAAAATTGTATACATTAGGGCATGAATTTGAGTAAGGTTAGGCCGAAGTAAATGTATGAAGTTATCTTTTTTTTTCAATTGATCGCGCAACTTCTGGTCTGGTCGGCTCCGAGCGGGTAAAATCTTTATATCAGTTTCTGCCGTTACCTCCATAAAGTCAGCTTCTCCCGCTTTTCAGCTCATTACTATAAACAACCATAATTTGGGGGCAAACAGGTTCCTAATTTAAAAAGAGGAAGGTATGGAATTCGTGTCGTATTAAATAAAAAAGTACAATATTTTTTTATCAAATTGTATTAAACTTCATGTCATTTCCCTGTACACATTCATCTCCTGTCCTGTTTTGCGCCCTCAGTTTGAAATTTTGAATGACACTTTATATTCAAAATGAAGCGCTTCAGGATAAGTCAAAAAAATTAATCATCCTTTATTATATAGATAGATAATTTCAATAAATCACAGAAGTTTCAACTTTATGCGCACTATTTTCCTTGTAATGAAGTTCAATAATCTTAGAAAATCAATTGAATTAGAGACGATTGGGTATTAGAGATATCTACATTTGATGAAAGGTCCGCCCTTTGAAATTTCAGAGTTTCATTGCTCATCGCGGGGAGGAATATCTTCCTCTACCAATCTTCTCCTCTGTTTTGCGAGTTAAAAATATGCACTGATGCTAAATTGTTTGTAATCAAATCTGATCTTTCCAAAGAAAGTTTCAATATATCTTTGAGAATACCCTTTTCTCGGGACCCTTTTTATGGCAAGAAAAATTGATAAAACACTTTAGCTTCCGCGCTTCGCGCACAGTTATTATCATTTTAATTTCCTCCATTGTCTTTTGTGCGTTAACAATCACTTTTGAAAACAAGGTTCAAAATCGCAATATAGTCAACCGAATTGGAGGTACTAGACAAGAGAAACGGCTCCTTTTCATTTTAATTTATGAAACACTAAAAGCTTCGCGCTTCGCGCGGGAGGGGGAAACTCCCCCTCCCTGCACCCACCCCCTAGGGAGCGCGCTTCGCGCGCTCTGTAAGTGTTGGCACGCTTTGCGTGCATTTACCGCCCCCTCCAAAATGAAATCCTGGCTACGCGGTTGGCCATATCATGAGTGCTACGATCCGAAGGACATGTAGCATCGACTATGATACCAACAAACTATTGACAAAAAGGTTATGTTTTCAACGCAAAAACGAAAACATTTCTGCTCGCTCGCGGGTCATGACCGCACTGTTACATACCCATCCCCACTTAAATGTTATTGTCTTATTTGCAGCGCTGAAAAAAAAGGAAAAAAAATCATCACCTCCCCCCCCGCTCATCACTTTTTAGAGACTGGGCGGGAGATTTAAAAAAAAAAATCAGCTCGAAAACCCCCCCCCTTTCAAAAATCCTGCGTACGCGCCTGATTTGGCCTAAGAATCCGTTCTGAAAGTATTCTATAGTTTATGAAAAGTTGTCATTCCTGTAAACGAAGATAAAAGGACAAATTTATTGAAAACATTTTACCCTCATGACCTTAGGAAAGACCTTCTTTTACAACTCATGGGCTTGGATGATAAAGACTTGAAATAATTTCTACAAACTGTTAGATATTAGAAAGAAAGGAAAAGATGGAAACCCCTGTCATACTGGTCTGCACGAATTGCAAGAGGAGACAGAGGAGCAGCTCTTTGACAGTGTAAAAGCAGTTGCTTCCCCCCCCCTCCCATTTAATTTTTGCTCGAAAGTACATTCTTAAACTGATTAAACTTAATCAGATATAAATACAGACATACTGATGCAAAGGTAAAGAAGAGAAATGAGCGAAAGAAAGTGAGAAAAATAAAGTGGGAGATATATAACCAAAAAGGAGCAGGGGCCACGGAACGGTTTTAAAAGTAGGGGGTTTTGCAGAAAGTGGGGGGCAACAGCTGGCCATGAAAAAATCATAATTAGATGGTCACAAGATGGTAATTTCTACATGGTTTTGGAAAAAAGCTGAACCCCTCCCCTCTGTTTAAGCGGCTCCTGAGGAGTGAGATAACAGACAGACAGATAAAATACTTTGAGTGAAGAGAAGTGGGCACAACAAATTATAAAATGGAATTTTTACCGGGTGGTATTTGAATTCAAGAGTAATCATGGCGGGTAGCCATTCACCTAACCTGGGTCGGGTGTAGCACAATTTGGGCAATTTCTTTCAGAGGAAAGCATGCCATAGCTGGAACGGCAAGAGTCGTAACCGCTAAAATGTGACACCCTCAAAAACGTAAAAAATGAATAATTTTGTTTTACTGAAGTCTTAAGACATAGGTCACATTTGCTCAATGGCAGCAGTAGGGCAAGTCAAATTATTTTGCACCATATATGACTTGTATAAATTAGAATAAAAATGAATAAAACTGCTCTTTCGACTCACCCTACAGCAGGCGTAGAGCAAAATGTGACACATGTATCAGGGTTATCATTTAAAGTGGAATGAAACCTTTGGAACAAATAGGCTTGTGTAGAAACCGAAAAATCAAAGAATAAGAATAAAGTTTGAGAAAAATCTGACAAATAATGAGAAAGTTATCGGCATTTAAATATTACAATCACTAATGCTATGGAGATCCTCCCATTGGCAATGCGACAAGGATGTGTGATGTCACTGATGAACAACTTTCCCTTTGGTGGACTATAAAATACCCTCAAAATGTCTCTTTTTGCTTTTCTTATGATGATACAAACTCTTTATCCATGATGTATTCTTTAAAAATATGTATTACATGCCCTCATGTAGAAAGAACACATGATCTATGGATAGATGTGATAAAAGAGGCAATTCAAGTGAAATATATACTAAAGTAATGGGGAGAGTTGTTCACAAGTGACATCACACATCTTTGTCGCATTGCCAATTTGCCATCTCCATAGCATTAGTGATCGCAATATTCAAATGCTCATAACTTTCTCATTATTTGTCCAATTTTTCTCAAACTTTTGTTGATCTGTTTCTTTGATTTTTCTCTTTTCACACAAGCTATCTTTTTCCAATGGTTTCATTCTCCTTTAAGATACATACCATAGCGAAGATTTAAACATAATACATTTCTCATATCAATTAATTCATCTTATTGATTTACAGCTCAAGACAACTGATGGAGCATTAATATTACGATGCTATACTGAGTATGCTGGACGATTCTTCAATCGCCGCACCCGACGATTCCAACTCCCAACATCATGTCAACTCACAATCCAGCTCCCTCTCCACCCCCAAATCTCAATCTGTCCTCCAGAAGCTAGACAATATTTATACTAAAAACAAGTTGATTGTGACAAATCAAACCAAAATCATTAACACTTTGGAAAAGTTGAAGGCAAATTCTTTTGGTGAAACCAGGGTCCAGGGTGGATCTAAACAGAAACACGACCCTGTTTTCCATTCCCAATTAGATGAAGACAGCGTTAGCATTGGCAGTCATGACGCCAATTCCTTTATGACTAAGGCAAAATATCTCCAAGCTTTTGAGCACTCCAAGAATGGAAAAGACCTGGTGGTCAAACTCCTCTCCAAGTTTTACATGAAGGAGTTAGCCATCTACAACTTTAACAGGGATAGCTGTAAGAAATCCCATAGGCGGGACTATGTTTTAGGGAGATAGCGGCTCAAGCAGACTTACAATTCCAAGGTGACTTTTCTGGCGATGAGAACAAAAAAACAACTCCGCAATGTCGTGAATGGCAAATGCCGGAAAGCTCCATACACAGTCAACCATCAGTTATCATTATCTAATATGGCAAAGTTGAATAGGAATATCGTCACGGACGGACATTTGCAGTCGTATGTAGGGGATTTCTTATTCAATTATTTTGTAATAGTGTTTTATCAGTTTGGGGAGGTAATCTATTACATAAATCTAATAAATGGTATTGTAATAAAAAAATAACCCCCAAATATTAAACCCCTCCCCCAACACAAACTCGCACACATTAAATTAAATGTTGCATCGTGTGTCCGCCCCCCTAATTTATTTTGGCATATATGATTATATACGGTATGTTTCAACATTACATAATGTTATTTGTGTTCTACATGTATCTACCAATGTGCATATATTATTTTGTTCATGTAATAACTGTAATGAAAATTTGATAATTGTACATACCTTGCATAACGTGTCCGACTGTATGTGTCAGTGTAAAGTATGTACATGTATATTAGAATTGAAAAAGATCATGTTGAGCAAAATGTAGAGATGGAAAATGATGCAAAGTGAATTAACATGCTGATTGCTGAATATGCTGAGGGGAGTGCACGTGGTGAGACAAGAGAAGAGGAAAGGGTATCTCAGAATGGTCAAATGAGAGTTTTGAGATTCAGTTTTGATTTGCTGACTTTGTCAAAGCTTGTGTCAACATATGTAATGAAACAACATTGTACAGAGATGTCAATTTTAATGGAATATAAAGAGAAGGGATGACGTGATGTATAGAAAAAAAATCACTCGAGTCTTGAGGAAGACAGGAAGAGAGATTGACAGGTGCGTAAAGAGAATCAAATGTATCCATATATGTAGGATGGAGATGTGGAAAGTTACATTTTAAGTTAAAAGGGATCACGATTCAAAAAGACAGCTAAAAGGTAATATTAAAAATGAAAAGAATAAGAATAGGAAAACAAAATTGAAAACAAAATGAAACATTTGTTTCATTTTGGTATCGTTTTTTAGCAATGATAGCTGATAATGAACCGATATATCTTTTCATAGCGGAAACCAATGAAAAGACAATAAATTTGGAGAGAGATATAAAAGTTTCGGAAGTGAAAAGGTAGAAATCGATTCTGATACAAAGGTGAGTAATAATGGTTTAGAATTCTTGGATATCTATTATAAACCATAAAACTATGAACTACATGTATATGCAAATCTAAACACACTACATCATACAAACAACTAGCAGCTTGGTTAATGTACCACTAAAGAAAAAATGCAAAATATAAATGCTAAAAAAAATAATTAAAATTTTAAGTTTAACTTTCATAAATCAGGAAGAAATACAGGACCATTGCGGAAGTGATTATTTTTATTTGTAGAGGTGTGTAATTTGGCTGGGTGTGATTTATGACAAGAGTTTTGATTCAGCGGATGATTTATAAAAAAACAGAAATTGAAACACCCATCATCACACAGAAGAGCAAAGACGTCTTTCCTGAAAATTGGTGAATCAAAAATCAATTTGGTCCTTGATTCTGGACAAACGGTAAAGGTGATTTGTCATAAACTATTAGGACAAAAAATATACAATTAGACCAGGCTGATATCAAGGGAATGGCCATTTTTTTAAGACTGTGAAAAACAGTCAAGCACCTTTGGCACCAACTTGAGGAGGCCTTTGCCCTGCAGTGGGCTGAACAAGGCTAATAGATGATGATGAAAACAGTCTATTGTCAAGTTGGAGCGCTGTGGCCCAGTGGATTAGTCTTCGGACTTTGAAACAGAGGGTCGTGGGTTCGAATCCCAGCCATGGCGTAATTTCCTTCAGCAAGAAACTTATCCACATTGTGCTGCACTCGACCCAGGTGAGGTGAATGGGTACCCGGTAGGATTTTTCCTTGAACGCTTTAGCACCTATTAATATGGCGGCTCAGCTACAGCGGGGTAATAATATGATACCAATTATCAAAGCGCAGTAGAGTACATGCACATAGTAGCTGCGCTATATAAATGGACCTATTTTCATTATTATTAAGTCTAAAAAAGTAAAAAAAGAAAAAGGATAAGGGAAGATTCCCGAAAAAAAGGCTCCAAGGCCAAAAAAAGCTGTGGCAAAATATAGTCTTGTTTTGACTGGGTGCCAAATTCCAAAGAGAAGAAGTGGTACAACTTTAATACATTTAAGAGTCCAAGTCGGAAATGAATAGAGGAGCTATTACATCTTGCCTTTGCTTGGCCTGAGAACTCAGTCAGGACATGGTAGGCAATTTTCTTATAATTGCTTAATTATTGATATATTGATTCTTAAATATGCAAGACAGAAATAATTCATTATATGTGGTACATTATTCGAGCCAATTGATGTGAACACATTGGAATTGCCATGGAATGGGGTGCGGCTTTCATTATTAATTGCAGTGCTACGAGCTAGCGCCAAGTCCAGTACAACGGCAGCGCTAGACCTGATATCTGATCAGTGCAGATCGGCGGAACGAAGCAGACAGAATTAGTTTAACTCCGTTCCGCAGATTTTCCGCAGATTCTTTTTGACTCTGACAAGGATTTACTTAAGGTAAAAATCTTACACTGTTCCGATGCACGATCCTGCAGCAGAATAGCAGTGAACGCCATCGATAATATAAATACGGTCCCTTAGTCCTACAGGTAGATCCGTTCCAAACGTCAATCAGCGTAGACAAGAAGTCTTCCGCTTGTTATTCCTTACAACTGTTTCCGCTGCCAGAGCACAAATAAATGATCCTCTCCAGACTATTTTGAAGAAGCCTGATTCTCTTGAATTCACAGTTAATTCTATTCCCCAAACCTTCTTCTCGCTATCCTCGTTCGCCCTTGCCCTCGTGCTAAGATCGTCAATATCATGCCCACCTCAACAATTCAGGTGAAACTCGTATTCTTCCCGTTCTGACCGCCCGTGCGATTATTCACAATCCAATCATTCTGATGGCCCTCATTCTCCTTCCCGTTATTCTCGTCCTGATCCACCACCTTGCAGGGATGATGGTCATTGTTATTCGCACCACGATCTCAGAATATAACAATACATTCCAGCAGTGGCAATTATATAAAAGGAATTCGAGCAGTATAAGGACTACAAGTGTCTGTACGTATATGTACAAATAAAAAAAAAAAAACATGTGCCTATTCCAGGAAGAAAGTATTAAGGATTGATGATGCTGATAAACTGGTCTCACCGTAAACGAGTCGAAGTTGGGCAAATACGCAGGAGGTGCCATGGCCAAGTGGTCTAAGGCACCTGGCTATACATGGAAAGTCCGGAGTTTGATCACCGGCCACGGCACCTATGCCCGTGAGCAAGGCATTTTAATCTCCAATGCTCTTATCCTGCTTTCAAATACACGGAAATGCAATATGGATTATTGGTATGGTGTGCACTTTTTTGGTGTGTGTTTTTTTTAAATGCAGATCTGATGTGGCAAGAAATGGTGGAGAGCAGATATTTCATGTTCAAGTCTGACATGGCAGTTCTGTGTGGGTTCAGGTTTTGAGGATTGGGAATAGGGGTAAAGGATGGGGAGTGATGGAGGAAGAGGATGCGCTTGGCAACAGAGACATGGTCATAATTGATTGTTGGAAAGGTTTTAGGGAGAGGTGATGCTAACAGTTTAGTGTAGACTAGGGAGGATTTTTTTTTTTTAAATCCTCATATCAGGTCTCTCACGGTCAACGCTAACTGCAATTAATAGCTGGTTTTAACCTATTAGTTTCCAGTGGCTGTTTTAACATTACGTTTTACATACAAAGAGCACCTGCAGTCCCGAAATACATTAAAAATATTAAATATTGAGATTATTAGGTCCCTAAAGAGAGGAGCTGTAGCCGTCAGTTCTCTAGTCTTTCACATAACATGGCCTGTAAAGTGTTTCATTTTCTCTGGTTAGCTGGTAAATCAAACCACTCACTAGGGAAATATCTCCAACCATAATACAATTGACATCTCATGCAGCTCCTTTAACTGAAAATAATATTCCACACAACTGTAACCCCAAATCGAGAGTTAAAGGTTTGCATTGCAAAAGCCTGAATAGATCATGCAGAGGAAACACACTAAAATTTAAAAAGCTGTAAATAAAATTTCAAGCTGTAATCAGCTTTACAGCTATATTCATACACACCTAATTCTAAGATTCTACCCATGAAACTTCACCACCTGCTGTGTTTACAAATTCTTTTTTCCCTATTTGGGGGACTATGCCTTGCAAGTTTAACTTTCATAACCTTTTTTTAACTTTCATATAGTCTACAATTTCATTCATTAGAATAAATCTTGATTGTTTCATGTAACTTTGTGTGTTTCATGCTCATGATTTTCTAATTGAAATAAATTGAATTGAATTTAATTGAAGTATATTTCATTCTTACTTAGATCCCAAAGTTAATCATCCTTGGTGCATACTTGATTGGATAAATATTTAAGCTTCAGAAAGCTAGTATGTTTTGAAAAAAAAATTAAACTTTAGAAACTCTTGAATAGTTTCAGTTTCTGGCTATTATAAGTTCACATGAATGATGAAAGATACATGATTTCAGAATGATATAGTGTGTACTATTTACACAAGTTATACAATAATCCAGTAAATATGTTTTCAGTGACATACAATTTTTGATAGGCCTGGCTATTTGAATAAGGCAGTGTCATTGAGTTGTTGAACAAAAATGAATGATATTGCTATGGCAGTTGGCCTGTGCACATAATACTAAATATTTTCAAATCAGATTGCACTATTAATGAATTAATTCATTCGTACAACCCAATGGCCACATAATCTAAAGAGTAAACACACAAATATCTTGCTTTGTCTTGTTTGATTGTAAGGCTGCTTTTAAGTTTGATCATATAGACAATGCAATCAATCACATAAAATCTACCTATCAATCAATCTCTAAGCATTATGTTACAGGGCCCAGGTCTTGAAAAAAAAACTCTGGTCACTGAATTGAACAGACATCTTACAGATATTACGCAAACCTGTGCACTGATTTCAATTGTAATACATTACTTCTCATCTAAATGCCTGTAGACCATCATTGCTTTGAATGATCTTTGATGTCTGTGACAGGTTCCTCGTTGATTGTCAATCACAGCTTTGTCATCAATCTGCCATTCTTGATGGATCTCTGTCCGCAACATATCTTCTGGCAAGAGTCTGAGGATATCAAGTTTAAAGGTTGAATGTGCACATCGAAGCAGTAAAGCATAGAGTCGAATATGCATAAGTCGAACTTCCCAAGTTAAATATATTTTTCTAAGTGAAAGTAATCTTTCACGCTAGGGGCCCATAACACAAAGCTTAGCAATGATCATAGAATATTTGTTCAACATTCAATTGCATTGACTTTGATGTATGATCAATCGCAAGAATCAAGCGTACGATTAATCTCTATCTTTTGTGTTACGGGACCCAGAATGAGCGAAACATATTTTCAACATTATCAACATCTTCTAATTAGAATTTCGATTAAGAGATTTTCTGTGGTCCAAAGAGATTTGGCTTCCACAGACTTAACCGGAAAGTCATTTGTGAATGACTCAATATCGGATCCTGTAATAATGCTCCTACCTTCGATACTTTCTATGATTCTCCTAAATAGGCGCCTCGATATCTACTCATTTGTTTGACACTATGTGCACCCGTCACAGAAATGTACAAGACTCCAGTGACCTACTCAGTCTTACTTAGAGGCAAGATCACAAGGAACCTGGCCGGAGATAGGACTTCATTAGAACCTCTGACTCTCTGGTAATCACAATCTGTCTCTTCTCTTAAAAGGGAATCAAAACATCTCTTTTCTAATCCAGATTTTTAGAAATGGGAGAATTGATTTCACATTTGTCTTTCGTATTCATATTTTACATTTCCTGATGGGCTTTGGGCCATTCTGGGATAAACACAAAACTTGAATAAAGATGATAATACTTACATCATAACACCTTCACGTGCACTATGAAGCCCTCAAAAGAGCTTGAGGACCTCAAAATGCCTCTTTAATGATCTGCTTTCGTCTCTGAAGTGAAGAGTGCTCTTAACGTCTGCACCATACAACATCAGTTTGGAGATGAATTGAAGATGGTCTTCACCTATATGAGGGCGCCCTTCATCTTTAACTTGGTAGGGAGTGACATGAACATTGAATGTAGCCTATAAAGAAATTAAACAGTGGATGTAGTTCGTACCAGACAAGTGTCTATGTGGAGTAGAGAAATGTAACAGTAACCATATCTGACAGGATATTGCACAATCATATACATATTTTATAATATAGTTCAAAGTTTGAAAGATCGGGCATTGAATCATGGTGCTTATAGTTTTTTCTCCTTTCAAACCTAAGCCTAGTAAGGCCTCTCAGTTCTGAAAAATACCTGCTTCCCCCCAGAACTTCCATGTTGAATGTTGCTTAAATATGTTTCTCTCTGAGTAGCCAATATAGTTATTTAGTTTTCAAAATGCACAAAATTGAAAATTAGCTATCTGTAAAAGTGATTCTTGTTTTTCACACTGCCCTAAATTTGAAGTAACCCAAAAAAAATAGATGCAAGTTTCTTTTCCACCATTTCTTGCGGACTGCTCAGAAAATAAACCTAGTTTGCAAGGTGTGCACATCTCATGCTTGCCTGAACCCGAAAACTTCAAACCTCGTTTTCTCCTTTTTTTTTAAAACTTGCTGAATTTATTATGCATTCAATCAAGTGCTTGTCATATATCATTTTACAGCTTACATGTAGGATGCGTTTTTTTTCAAGCTCAATAAAAATTCGAAAATTCATATGTACGACTTATTGTTGGTTTTGGGGTGGAAGATCACATATGACAAGGCCTTTGTTATACCATACCTTGAGGTTGGCAACCTCTCTTAAAACACTGTCATCTGTAACATACGTCGAGACAGTACCAGCATGGCCACCGTCTAGCCAATAGAAGGCCTCGACTCTCCTGATAAAGGCAAGTATTGCTTGGTCTGAGCATGCCCTTTCTAGTTCGTACATGAGCTGATTGAGGACTGTACAGCCTTTGCTGAAACCAATCACCGTCAGTGAAGACTCAGTCACTTTTTCTCCGGCAGGATCTGCTCCTTCCTTCATAGGTAAAAAAAGAAAGACAAAAGACATGTAATAGCTTAATTGATATCACAACTGCTGCAAGATATTGAATACAGGTTACATTGCCAAAGTCATCCAGGGCTCGACATTAGCAATCACAAATGAGAGTTGGGCCACCAAAATTCTTTAAAAGCTCACACTTTGCCGCCCGGTTAGGCTCCCAAATATTGATAAATTGTTATGTTTTTTGTTATAGGGCCACCTTTTCTTGGCAGGCCAGCGAAAATATGAAATGGATGATTTTGGTGGACTGATCGGGCCACCAAGAAAAAAAAATAGTTTGTAGCCATGTCATATCTCTCGCATGTGCCAAAGGATTCTGGAAGAAATTGTGTAATTGCTGAGAAATCAACAATTAAGCAAAGGATTCGGGTAGAGCGTCGGGCCAGATCCTCTGAGCAATAATTATCTATTGTCCCACGTGCGCTTATCTGTGTTGGGGATCTTCGGTGTGAACATTTTTCAGCGTAGATTTCAAGATTTCACAAAGTTCAGTTAATGAAACTGTACCAGATCCCCCAGATCTAGATCCTCGATGATATACTGACAATTAAGCCTTGTTTTACAGACTTTCTCATGAAATCTGTGTTTACTGCAACTACTGGAATTTCTCTTTAATGTGGAGCAGGAGTAATTCTGTCAGTTGCGGTCAAATATTGCATGTAATTTGTCAAAAGACAAAATACAGGTCCAAGGAAAGATTGATTATTTCTTGCTTTTAAGAGAACTTTCCTTGTAAACATACTTACCGTGGATGGCTTTTCTGTGATACATTTCCAAGCATTCTGAATCAGGAGTCTCAGATGCTCCCATGCATGACGGTACTCGTAGCTGGTGGGCGAACCAAGGACGTCTGTCTCCATAAAGTTGTCATAGCAACTGAAGGTCTCGTCCACCCGACGTGAGGGTGTCACCATGACAACCTGAGCATCAGGGAACCTATTCTGCAACATGCCAACAGTGCTCTCAAATGTCCATTCTTTCCATTTCTGATTTGCTTCATGATGCTTCATGATGTTCTCGAAATTCTGTGAAATAAAAATAAAGTGGATGGTATTATTTATCACATATTTTGTTGACACTGCATTGGCTATAAAATATATTCTCAAAAATCTATTTCCATATTGGTAATGTTTTCTTCGAAATATAAACAAAAAGGGTCAATAACAATCATCTATCATTAAAATTTATGAAAGTAACATAGCCATTGATTCTTTTGGAAAATACTGAACTTTTAATATTTGGATATTTTCCAACCATCAATCTTATCTGCTACACCTCTGCACAAGACAAGTGTGTCTTCAAGTTCTCAAGTTCATACCACTATCTAAAGTACTAATTATAGGTTTCCAATTTCAGAGTCTCCAGTTTTGGAGACCAATTTCCTTTGTTTACATTTGCTGCAGAAGGATTACCTTGGCGGCAAATAAAAATGTGATAAGCGGATTCCTCATGAAAAATTACCCTTTTCACCGTCTACTCTACAAATTCACTGTCTACTTTTGTTTTGATAAAGAATTTTGTTGTCGATCACATACAAAACAAATGGGCTTCTGACCTCAGTGAGACAAAATTTTGGGAGGCAAAAATCATGGTTTTGTTGGTGTTGTTTCTTTTGTCCTTTTGCAAAGCAAGTCTCCAATATGGGAGATTGTCTATATTGCCCATATTTTGGAGTCTCCCATATTGGCCATGCACCTCTACTGATCATATTTATTAAGTCATATGGCTTATATTAAATATGAATGGAATTACTAAGCCTTTAATAATCAGCTAAACAGTAAATTGTCACATTCACATCATTTTTTTTCTGTTAACTTTGTCTTGACTTTTTGTCAAACTTTAACTTTTCAATCAATATTTCAGTTTATAAACATGATTATGATGATAAACAAAAGTTACATGCACAGATCATGTTGTTATTAAGGTACTGAACTCTTACACTGGATGTTTGACTTTATTGACTATTGTGGCTATGTATGCATCATGAGTATGCAAAACATTGTAAGTTCTATAAATTTAGTATTAAAGAAAATTATCGCCGAGTCTGAGAATGGGACTCTCGACTCGAGCTGCAAGGCATGCATCAAAAGTTGACATCAGAATCGGGCTTGAAATCACGTGCACGCGTACCTGAACGTCACCCGGGAAAAACACGACTGTCCGTTGCGGTATGTATGGGCCTTCCACCCCAGACTTTCGGGCACCAAATAACAGCGTATTCCGTCGGGCTTCAAATCCTTCGACCTTCTCAAGAACCTCAACCCCATTCCCCTTAGCCACGTTCAATTGCCCACACGCCATAAAGTGAATACGACCGCTGAAAGTTGCAGAATGTAGCTTTGTAAATAAACAGGACCTCAATTTATGGACTGATGGAGCAAAACAGACAGAAAGTCGCATATTTTTTTTCAATTAACGTGCGACTGCTGTACTGTGACTGCTGTACTGTGACTGTCAATCCATCGTGCACAATCCGAAATCTTATGGAATGCCATCGATGTGCGCTGGATTTTTTTTATAGTAATTTTTTTTTCTTAATCATTGTCTTCTACTTAATTCTTTCAGATGCTCTGGCTGCAGCCTATCTCAATCGAATCCATATGACGAACATAATGACGAACGATCCAACCCCCCCCCAAAAAAAAAAAAGATGTTGGTGATAACCATAAACGACAACAATAATAAATAAAATAATAATCATCATCATCATCATCAAAACAACAATTATATTAATGATAATAATGATAATAATAATAACGATAACAATGATGATAATAATTACTACACCAAGTGAATATTTTATAAATATCAGGCAAAATTATTAGATATTGAATATATTGATTAAACTGTCGTTTGAAAACCAAAAACACTTGCTTAATTCCCTGGGATCAAATTTATATCTCACTATAAATTTTGAAATCAGTAGGCCTATATACGTACAGTGCTTTTTCCTTATTTTTATTATTACCCTTTTAAGCACATATGCACGCGTATAGTATATGCTCTCCATATACTCATTCCCCTATATTTTTCCTCAGTTTTTTTTCTATAAGGTAAATAGTAATGCTAATACAAATCACGTGGTCGGTCGCCCTTCTGCTAGCGGGGAGAAGATGGAAGTTGACTATGGGCAAAAAGGAAAAGGGATACTGGCGTAGGCCCGTACAGTGGGAAGTATCTCGAGAAAGCGAAACTTTCGAACTAAATTGAAAATCTAATTTTTAGCAGATTTTTAAACAATATCCGGAAAATTATATAAATTCATGTTTTCACCTCGCCCTTCTCTTTCATCTCAGTGTGCCGTATGAAGATTCCAGACTCTTAAAGGGCCCTAATGATTATGGATGCTATTGTGGTGTTGGCCACCAAGAGAATGCTTGCCTTGGCATAACAATTGTCACAATTGTTACGCCAAGGCATGCATGTCTATTGGTGGGGATTTAAAGGCACTTTCAAAGTAGTACGACTTTGAAAGTCTATGATCGCGAGCCAGCAAATTTTCTGTCTTGGAACCAAGACAAAATGGTTTCCAAAAATTTCTTTCAAGTGGTATATTAGCACATCACGGGCAATGGAAACGACTATGTATTGTAAATATTTACATTATACTATAATAGTTTCACTTGAAAGCCAATCAAAATTTTTTGTAATGGATTTGTTGGGATAAATGAATTACAGAAAATATCAATATACGAGCGAGCGAAGCAAGCAAGCAAAATTTCAATAGTTTGACAGAATGATTACCAAAATCGTCTTTCAAGGAGTGCTTAGTCATTAAAGAAATGCAGCGAGTGGGCGTAGTGAGCGAGCCTTGAAAAAGCTATACTTCGGTCGTTTGAAATGATGTGCATATCATATCGGATTATTACAGATGCTACGAAGGTAAATTATCAATGAATTAATAATTAGAAGAAAAATAAAACACACGCAAAAAACGAATAAGTATTAAACGGTCCATATTTTGTTCAATGAAAACTCATTTGCTCACTCGATAACTTGAGATGAAATAAGAATGAAAATAAATGGGATCAGTATTGTCGGGTATAAGGATACATTATGAAATGGATATAAACCATCACATGACAAAATTTAAAATTTAAAAATACAAAAACGTGGAAAAAACACAAGTAAAAGGAAAATATTTTTTAAGATTTAGATTTGATTGTTTGATTGCATTTCCAAAATTTAAAGGTCAAGTCCACCTCAGAAAAATGTTGATTTGAATCAACAGAGAAAAATCAGACGAGCACAATGCTGAAAATTTCATCAAAATCGGATGTAAAATAAGAAAGTTATGACATTTCAAAGTTTCGCTTATTTTTAACAAAATAGTTATATGAACGAGCCAGTTACATCCAAATGAGAGAGTCGATGATGTCACCCACTCACTATTTTTTTTTATATTGTTTTAATTATACAATATTTCAATTTTACGAATTTGACGATTAGGACCTCCTTGCCTGAAGCACAAAATGTTAAAATAATGGAATTCCACGTGTCCAGGGAGGAATGAAACTTCATTTCACATGACAATGACGAGAAAATACAAATATTTCATATTTCATATAATAAAATACAAAAGAAATAGTGAGTGAGTGATGTCATCAGTTCCTCATTTGCATACCGACCGAGATGTGCATGACTGTTTTGTGAAATTAAGCGAAACTTTAAAATGCCATTTTGATGAAATTTTCAGTGTTATGCTTGTTGAATTTTTCTCTTTTTATTCAAATCAAGTGTTTGTTGGGGGTGAACTTGTCCTTTAACAAAAGTTACAATGTCTAGCAAAACACAAAAAATAAAATATAAAGAAATTAAAAATTGCAGAAAGGAGAGATTTTTAATATTATATTGGGAGTGACAACGTTCAAAATCTTGAAAAAAAAATTAATATATTTGAAATAGATTGTTATTATTAACGGATGGGAAATATCGCTGTCCTAACTTGGCTCTGTGTTTCATCAATTGGTCAATGTCATCAGTAACATAGGGTATATGCCTATTTTTTGTACACTGATTATACCACGATTCTTCAAAGATGCAAGAATAATAATACCCCCCCCCCTTCATTATCACCAGTGTTTTCAAATTATGTTGTGCTTGGTCAGAGTTATAACCACTGGCAGATCCAGGGGCACATCTGGCCCGTCCCCCTTGAATTTTGAGATAGAGCCATGAGCAAATTTTAATGTGAATATGCATTTTTACAGTACTAAGATGTGCCCCCCCCCTTGAAAGTCATAGCATACATTTTTTATGGGAATATGCCGTCAGAAGTGAGGATCTTTTTTCTTTTGGCTTGTCAAATATTTTTCATGGACGAAATGACATTAAATTCTCAGTGAAAACATTTTTTTTTTGCTTGTCAAATTTTCTAGGGAAAATCCCCCCCCCCATGAAGAACGGGATCCGCCCCTGGTATTATCAATAAGATTAGTTTGAGTGCAAGGGCGGAGCCATCGCGAGAGAAAGTTTTGCATTTTAGAATGCAAAATTGGCAAATCTAAGAACTTTTACCGCATTTTCATATCAGTCCACGCAATAGTAGTATTAATCGTTCGATGATAAAATAATAAAGTTTTCGCCTTGAAACCGTGGCCGAGTGGTCTAAGGCACCTGGCTATACATGGAAAGCCTGGGGTTCGATCCCGGGTCGCGGCACCTATATGCCTGTAAGCAATGCATTTTATCGTCAATGCTCTATATATCCTGCATTCAAATAAATGGAAGCGCATTATTGGTAATAGGTATGCACTTGTTTAGAAAAAAAACTAAAACAAAACAATTAAATATGGGGATAATTGTACGTGGCCGCGGCCCATCTGATATCCCCCCTCCCCCCCTCGTGCATCCCTTTTTTTGGGGGGAGAGGGGGTCGTGACACTTTTTTTACATCATTCATCAGGTGGTGGGATCCTATGCCAGTATTCCAGTGCCCGTTTGTTTTTACATTTTTTTGGGGGGAGGGGGTGAAATTTATTTGGTTTTTCGCTAATAAATTGCCAACAGTTGTGCGATACCCTCAGCCTTCCATAGACAGTCCATCCAGCAAGTGTATTATTGCTCCGCGCCGCTAGCTAGCTCAGCGCCTAGCGCCACCGCGCCCCCCGCTGATCCCCGGCGCGGCATGGCCAGTTCGCGCTAGCGCCATCGCTATATCAGCAGCCGTGCGGATATATCGGATGCAGCAGTGGTTCGTTGCTCGACACAGACAGTATCGCGACAGTTTTACAGCCAATTTTAATAGCTGACACTTTAAAAAGAAAGTTACGGGAATTAGATAGATAGATCTATATCATTTCCAGCAACATGTTCAGCAGGGGATTTGCAGCTGGAGCTGTGACGTCTGTCGCTGTTTATGCACTTTATTCCTCGTTAGTTCAGCCGACAAGAAAAGAGATTGAAGCGGACATTCGTGCGATTCGGACCCCTGAAGAGCTGGGTAAGAGACTATGTACCGGTATTCGGTCGTCCTATCATGAGCCATATCATCGGGGACTTTGACATACTACAAGGGAGCTTTTTGTACGATTAGGAATAGGAAGGAAGATAAGAATATGATCATGATCATGAATCATGATGATGAAGAAAAAGTCAAGGAAGGAAAGAGAAGAAAGGAAGGAAAGAAAGAAGGAATGGTAGACAGAAGGCAGAAAAGAAACAAAGAACTAGGAAGATTAAAGGAAAGAAGAAAAGAAAGAGGGGAAAAAACAAATAACAAAAGAACAAGATAGAAATTGATGATCAACATCATTTATCACTTGCGTTATAATATTTCTGTGAAAAACATATTCGGACTTATTGTTGTGTTGGGGACTGGATCGATTGCACTTTAACTTTCAACCAGACTTAAAATGAAGGAGTCACTACAAAGCCTGTACAGTTCATAAATACATTTATTGAAGATGATAACTAAGTTGATGATGATGACAAATAATACAAGAACATGAGTAAGTCTGATGGTGACTATACTCTGCAGTATAAAATATAAACTCTTCTGTAGCTGTCTGTATGCTGGAACAATCTGTAAAGTAATCTGCAACCAATCTAACAATCTCTGAAGTAATCTCTAACAATCTCTGAAGTAATCTCCAACAATATGATTTGGGTTCAGAAGTGAACTCCTTTTATATTGGTCTGGTCTAGACTCTTTACGATCAAACAGGTGTTGGTCAACCTTGGACGCTTGACCAAAACAATCTGTACGTCATAACTTTACTCTGAATTGGGGGAGTTGACCATTTAGGGAGAACATGAAATGTAGTGAATAAGAAACTCATAAATGTGTGTGCGTCAGAAGTTTAGCTGGAAGAAGAATGAGTAATACTTTCTAATGAAAGTTGGAGTTGGTATACTTCCTGTAGAAGTATTGATTAAGTATAGATTATGTATTGATATAATATTGAATATGTGAGATATGTCTTATCATCACATAACATCCCCTTTTGTTAGAAAATGTGGCTTTCCCACATTTGTTTAAAAAAATATATTGAACTAATGGTCCAAGTCCAACATAGTTAAACAATTGAATTTCATGTAAAACAAAATAATAATATTGTGAAACTTTTTAATTTATCTTCTACCTCCTCTTTCTCTCAAACTCTCACACAATGCAGTATGAAAATACATCGATAAAAGAAAACTGTTTCCAATAATGTGCAGACTTATGCACTATTCCTGAAAAACTATATCACATATTTATACTGTACAAACAATCTTACATACTATAGAACACATTTAAATCCAACAAGATCAAAAAGTTTGTAAAAACAATTATTATAGGCGACATAGCAAAATTCAACAATCATTAAACACAAAATATCAAATTCACTGTTCTATCAGAAGATATATCCATAATCTTCTATCCAATCAATAAAATTCTCACAATTTATGATTTCGGAAATAAAACGAGGGCGCCCAAGATATTGGATATACTCTATGCAAATCTAGACCAATTTTACTTCATATGAAAGAAGTGTAAACACAGAATATTGTATAATCCAAACCTTACTCGTATAAGTTAACGTCATATAAGACAAATTCTCCGATGTCATAAATATCTAAAACGGTTCTTCAACAAGTACCTATAAACTTGTAAACAATCATAATAAAATGATCTAAAAGCAAATTATCACATCTGCCAAATTATCAATGTCTTGATACATACTAAATACATTTGTATGTTAAACAGAGAAAAACTCTAATAATCAGACATGATATATGAATCTTTATCTAATTTCACACATGAAATTACATAAACAAATTCTGCAACATCCTCTTAGGAGTGCCTGTTACTGGTACAATTCTATCAAACAAAATCCTATGAATCAACTGTTCATGATCTGGGTACATATCTATATTCCACCAAAAATTCACTTGTCTACTAGGTTTGTTATCAACCTGTGGTTTGTCAAATGAAACCAAAATTTGCAAGTGTCCTGACTTAAATCGTCCTCTATGAAGAGTCATAGTATCACTGGTAGGGGCAGTTAACAATAAGTCAATTTGTTTCCTTAACTCGTCCTGTGTCAGTTTCTGAGGGGTAGCTATACCTTGGTTATCTATCATTGATGAAGTATATAGACTCTCATCAATTGGTTCTGCTTGTTGATAGCACATGATTTGTTCACAATCAAACTTCGACAAAGTTTCATCATTTTCATTGATGAATTGTACTGTCTCTTTTTCAGAGCTTTCCTTGTCATTCTGTGTTTGGTTGTTTTCACCTAGTGCTTGTTTCAACTTTTGGATGTGAGTGATGTTTTTCCTTTCATTGGATGCTCTTACAAAGCAGGGTTTAAGCCTATTGTAATTGAACACATCTCTTAGGATTTCTCCCTTTAGTGTGGCCAGAATATAATGAGTTCTGTCTAGTACCTCATGGATTACCAAAGGTCCACACCATTCGGCAGCAATCTTCTTGGAGTTTGCTGTCAGGGAAGAAGAGCTTGGTTTGTACAAATAGACTAATTGTCCTACTGAGTAGATTGGGCTCTTGCTTAGCTTCTGTGAAATGTTTGAGTTCTGTCTATCTTGTTGCTTCCTTTGTAATGAAAGCATGGTTCTAGAAATTTGTTGGAATTTCTTCTTAAGATGATCTACATATTCTTCATAGGTCTGGGATAATCCTTTCATAGGATTGAAAGTCAAGTTAGTCAAGTTGGGAGGTTCCCGTCCGAACACTAACTCGTATGGGCTATGATTCCCTAACTGAGCTGAGGAGAATGAATTATAGGCATAGCATGTCGTTGAAATATATCTAACCCAATCATTTCCAAATTGGTTCAAGTTCACTTTCAAGAACTCTGAAAGTGTACGGATATGTCTTTCAACATGCAAACTACCGTGATTCTCTACGCTAACTACTTTCTTCTCTATCTGAAGTGTATCACACAACAATGTCAATAACTTGCCTGTCAATGATGCGGCTGCATCAGTTACAATGCAAGAGGGTGGTCCAAATACACAGATAACTTTCTGAATCAAAGCTTCACAGATAGTCTCTGCGTCTAAAGTCTTCAAAGGTGCACAAATTACAAATCGGGTTATCTCATCACATACAACCATCAGATGTTTGTATCCTGTGATTGAATTTGGCATAGATTTGAAGTCTAAGCTAATCCTACCAAATGGGCGGTATGAGTCTGGAACTCGAGTATGAAAGGGTCTAACTTTGTCTGGTTTACCACGAAACTGTTGACATCTAAGACATGCTTTTACATAATTGCTTATCCTCTCAAACATATTTGGGAAATAGAAATTACGTCTGATAGTCAAGTACGTACGCATAGTTCCTTGGTGGTTACTAAGAAGATTATCGTGATATTGTGATATGATCGTGTCTGTCAAAGATTCTGGGATAGCAAGTTGTAAGGTGTAATCATTGTCATTGTCATGAAAGAATAAACGAAACAAAAGACCATCACACAAAATGTATTGCTCTGACTTGGTTTGTACAGCTCTAGCTGCTTTCTTGTCACTTGGCAATATATCATAAGCCAAATAGTCATAGACTGGCTTATAAAATGGTGATGTTTCCTGTTCAGTTTTCAAATTCCTCATATCAATAGGCAAATTATAATCCCTAATGATCTTTCTTTTGATTACTTCCATGATTTTGTCTACCTCTTGTTGTTTCGGAACATGTCCGGCAACTACATTATTTACTTTAGTAGTAAGGGGTCTAGGAGGTGTATACAAATCACTTGGTACATCCCTATAATTATCATCAATAGAAGATTCTCTATTCTTATCAACTAATCTTGGTTCAACTTGAACGTTATTCTGTCTACCAGTCCTGGGTTGAACAGGTGGGTCATTATTCAGTTCAGTCTGACCATATGGAATGTCATACTGAGATTGAGATCTAGGTAAATCCCTTGTAATTGGTAATGGTCCATTTGTGGTCTGCTGGGACGTTTTGCTTTGATTTATTGGGGTCTGTTCACATTGTCTAGTATCTGAAAGTTTCTTTGGAAACAAATCTGGGACTGAAATTCCCATCTTCTTGGCATAAGCCCTAGTAACAGTTCGCTCTGCGGGTTGTACAGGGTTAAGTGAATCATCACTTTCAAGTAAGTCTTCTTCTGAAAAGAGACTATATGCCATAGGAACAACATTGTCAATTTCTACATCATCTTCGCGTGGTGCGCGAGAAAGAAAGTCCGCCAAAACTAAATCTGATCCCTTCTTGTAACCAATTTTGAATGAATACTCTGACAATTTCAGTATTAGCTTCTGTAAGCGTTTAGTGCAAGGTTCTTCTTTTGATTTCATGATTTGCACTATTGAGCTACATGTATGATCAACAAATGCATCAAATTCACAACCTTTGAGTAGATACTTAAAGGCAGTGACATTTATCAAGAGTCCAAATAATTCTAATTCAGTTACACTGTATCTCTGGCATGCATTTGGTAAGACTTTGGAATAATATCCAATGATTCTTTCCTTGCCTTGAACAGTTTGAGTCAAATAAGAACCTGTTGCTGTTCTAGAAGTATCACTATACAATGAAAATCTACCAAATTTATGTGGCATGTGAAGAACAGGTGGGTTAGTCATCAATTCCTTAATTTTCTCAAATGCTTGTTCATGTTCATCAGTCCATACAAATTTACTATTTTTCCTGGTCAATTGGTGCAGTGGTCGTAAAGTGGCCTGAATGTTTGGAAAGAAACTGGAGACATAATTTACTGCTCCCACAAGTCTCCTAACCTGTCTAGGGGTCTTGGGCTTGGGTAAATCCCTAATTGCCTTACATCTATCTGTCATTGGTTGGATGCATGGGTCACCAAACTTGTCGATTGTTATTCTATGTCCCATGTATGTGACATCATCTCTGAAAATCTTACATTTCTTGGGACTGACCTTCAGTCCGTTCTTAGTAAGTGCTTGAAGTACAAGTTCTAATTGTCGCTTATGGGTTTTCTTGTCAGGGCTAAACAAAATGATATCATCATGATGGGCTATGCAGAAATTCCTAGAATTTGGTATTGTACTCAAAATATCATCTATCTTAGCTTGAAATATTCCTGGTGATACATTCAATCCTTGAGCTAGTCTCTTGTAATAGTAGTGTTTACCTCCATGGTATGATGCAATACCTGTGTATTTTTGTGCTTTCTTAGAGAGTGGGATACAATGGAAAGCTGATTTCAAATCAATGACACTCATTACCTTGGTGTTAGCATTTCCTATTCTTTTCAATGTCTCAGATAGCAATGGAAAGGGGTGATTAATACGTCTAATACGAGAATTCAGATACCTAAAATCTGTCACTACTCTTTTCTCTGTTGTATCCTTCTTGGATATGAGAAGAACTGGGGAAGTATAAGCCTGGTGTCCTACTTCAAGTATTCCTAGTTTCACTAGTTTATTGAGTTCAAGCTCGATTCTTTTCTTGTCTTGTTCAGTAGCAAAGTAAGGGCGAATGAAAAATGGATCGTCATTAGCAAGTTCAATGTCTACTTCGAAATTTGGGCAACTGGAAAGCTCTCCGTACAAAGAAAATGCTTCCCTATTTTCTTTAAGTAATTCATACATGCTATCTTGTTCATCATGAGAAAGTACACTATCTTTCAAATTAATCTGTTGCCTAATTATTTCTTCTTCTGTCATTTTACTTATTGGGTCATCGGGATTCAGGTGGGGATACTTATCTAGATTCTGGGATTGAACATCATTTGATGTTTGTCTATTGTCTTTTAACGTCACAAACATGTCATCTACTGGAAGGGGTTGAGTAGTATTAATTAGGTTCCCTAAATCTAAGGAGGCAACTGGTCTGCCTTTAGTTAGATGTATCGGCCTATCAGTGCGGTTAGTCACTAGGATCTGAGTCCTACCTTTCTGAAGTGTTACAATCATTGTATTAGGACAATGTTTACCAAGATAATTATTAGCATTGATGGTAACTTCAGAATTTCTGACATAAGCAGGCGTCTTGCCTTGCAATGTGACATGTTTTGTCTCTCCTGGGTTTATGGTTACTTTGCTCACTGGAGCCAATGCTACTTTCTTAGGTTTGATCTTAAACCTATTGTCTCGAAAGGTTAATGTACCATCTAGATCAGAAAGTGTATTCTGCCCTAAAATCAAATCAACACCTACTAGGTTATCTACAATCAGTGCTGAAATCTCAAATTTATGTCCTTGTACAGTTACGTGAAACTTAACTACAGACCTAGCAAGTAATAATTGTCCATTTCCAATCCTGAATCTAACAGGTTTAACTTTTGACGTTGGAAGAGTGGAAAGATATCTGCAAGATTTAACATAGTTTCCAGAAATTATAGTCTTGGAAGCACCACTATCAAAAAGTATAAATATATTCTTTCCACTGGGCAAATGTCCTTTAACAAAGTTACGTCCATTAAGTTTCAAGTCTACTTCGTCTGTACCTAAGTATTTAGAATCATTAGTCATTGTCGGTCTAGATTTTCCAAAAGTCAGGGAGGATGCGAAATGAGCGCTATTTCCATTCTCCCGTTCTAAAAATCCTGTTGTCGGTTATTATTGGACCTACGTCTGTTTTGTCTGTCTTCCACGTCTCTTTGTCTTATTCGGCATGCTCGCCATACATGTCCGGGTCTGAGACAGTAGTCGCAAATGGTCCGTCGTTTACCATTAAACTGGTGGGAACGTTGGGAGGGGAAGTAGTCCTTACGGTAGGGGCTGCGTCCTGCGCTTGTGCTGCGCTCGCGACTGCGACTGCCGCTTCGCCATGTGCGGTCTCGGCTTCGAGGTCGGTTTCGTCTGTTGTCTTTGTCGCATTGGATTTTTAGGGAGTGAATTTCATCCCGTAGATGGGATAATTCGTCCTGTGTCGAAAAGCTCACTTCAGTCCGAGTAGCATTGCAGTCATGATTAAGGTCGAGAAAACATTGCGCTTTCGCCGCAATCTCATCGCTGCCTGCTGTCTCGGGAAGAGACATGATTATCGCTGATCGGCATTTAGGTGTGAGAGAAGATAAAATCTTGTCCCTTACCTGTTTCTCCCCATAGCCGATGCGCGCCGCCGCTTGCCTAACGCGCTGCAAATACATCTCTGCGCTTTCGTCCGTCGTCATAGATAAGTCATTAAACTCTCTAACGTATGCATAGGTCGATTTCGTACCACTAAACCTTCCAATAAAGGAAGACTTCAGTCCTTTGTAGTCAATAAAAGTCTGGCCCTCAATCCAAAGTCTGGCTTGGCCTTGCAAGCTTCTTTTAAATGTCCGAAGAATGTCGGTGAATTGGGAAGGGTCAGTAGGGTTAAAGTCATGGGCATCCAAGTAGTCTTCAAATGTCAAAAAATGAGCTGTGCATAGGTCGCGGTCAATTTTGTCACCCGAAAATCTGTTAGGTAAAAAGTCAGTCTGTCGTAGGGGAGGAGTGGGTCTTGGATCTACAGACATATTGTGATTAATGTCTTAACAAAAAGTACAAATGAAAATCTACAAATGAATGGAGGAAAGTACAATACAGTTTAAATTAATCAGATGCATGGACTATATAACACACTCTTTCGCTCTCTCTTGTATCGAGGTAGAAAATTAAGTTTCACTTACCAAAATCAAATGAAAGAAACACGAAGCTTGAAAGATGCAAAAACTAAAGTTCAATTTTAAGCTAGAGTCCAAAAAGTCATTCAAATTATTCTTGCTTCTAGAGGGGCTGGAATTATCAGTAGAAACAGGCGAGGTCATCTGTTAATTCTGTCGTCCGTCGGGTAAAGGAAACATTGATGTTGCTAGATCATCCTTCTGATCTTCCGTCTGTTCGGCGTCCGTCTGTCCTTCCGTCTGATCATCCGTCTTTAATGTTTGTCGTAGAAGTTGTGGGGGCTGTGTCATTGAAGGTACATCGTTCTCAAGAGTTCTATATACAGGCTTGCAGAAATCTGCAGCAGTTTCATCGGATGTGTGTGTCTCTCTCTCACAATATATTAAAGTTCTATCAATCGGAGTTGAAGTTCATTGCTGGCTGAAAACGGGCTTCTCCACCATGTTGTGTTGGGGACTGGATCGATTGCACTTTAACTTTCAACCAGACTTAAAATGAAGGAGTCACTACAAAGCCTGTACAGTTCATAAATACATTTATTGAAGATGATAACTAAGTTGATGATGATGACAAATAATACAAGAACATGAGTAAGTCTGATGGTGACTATACTCTGCAGTATAAAATATAAACTCTTCTGTAGCTGTCTGTATGCTGGAACAATCTGTAAAGTAATCTGCAACCAATCTAACAATCTCTGAAGTAATCTCTAACAATCTCTGAAGTAATCTCCAACAATATGATTTGGGTTCAGAAGTGAACTCCTTTTATATTGGTCTGGTCTAGACTCTTTACGATCAAACAGGTGTTGGTCAACCTTGGACGCTTGACCAAAACAATCTGTACGTCATAACTTTACTCTGAATTGGGGGAGTTGACCATTTAGGGAGAACATGAAATGTAGTGAATAAGAAACTCATAAATGTGTGTGCGTCAGAAGTTTAGCTGGAAGAAGAATGAGTAATACTTTCTAATGAAAGTTGGAGTTGGTATACTTCCTGTAGAAGTATTGATTAAGTATAGATTATGTATTGATATAATATTGAATATGTGAGATATGTCTTATCATCACATAACATTATCATAGGATCTTCCAATAAGTTCATTACTACACGTCTGCTAAAATATAACAGTGAGTTTTGAGGGACGATTTGAAGAGTTCAATGCTGTCAATTTCGTGGAGCTAAGAAGGGAAGGGGAGAGAAAGGATGAAAAACATAAAGAAGGGAAAGAAAGCAAGAAGGAAGGAAGGAAGGAAAGAAAGGGAAGGAAATCAGAAAAGAAGAGAAAAATGAAAGGGGCATACAGGTAAATGAGAAATAAATATTGAAAATAAAGAATGAATGGAAGAAGGAAATTAAGAAGAAAAAAAAAGAATAGAATGAAAGAATTGGAGGTAGAAAGAAAAGATAAAGACAAAGGTAATAAAAATGAGAGAAATAGAGAAAGAATGGGGGAATAGAAATGAAAGAAAGAAGGTAGAGAATAAAGAGGAGGTGAAAGAGATAAGAAGATAACATGATTCACATCAATAAAATTTGATAATAATTGGACAAAAGTTATAAATATTTCATCATCCAACGGGCCATGTGACCAAGTTTTTTTATTGTCACACCTACGTTTTACTCAAATTCTCTCATTGAGTTGTTTACAATTCTATATAGATCGGGTTTGGTAACAAAGGTAACGATTAATCGTACACTTGATTTTCATGATTAATTTACATTATAGTCAGTGCAATCATCAATCATTAAAAAAAGGTACTAGTATAAGAGGACTTTAATAGTAGGACAAAGAGTTTGTATACGTTTGGGGTATATTTCAGTGTAAAAGGGAAGAGTTGTGCATGTGTAACACAAGTGTTGGTTGCATTGCTAAAGGGAGAATCCCAATAGTAACATCATTAATCTCCACATAACATATATTGTTTGTCCAATTGCTCTCAAACTTTCAGTGATCTTTGATATAAAATTGAACTTCTTTCTTTCATCCAAGCTATTTGGTTCCAAAGATTCCATTCTCTTTTATAGAGATGTGTGAACCTGGAAAAATGTGAATTTTCGTGTGAAAAAGTATGTAAATTATGTTTTTCTTTTATACAGACAACCTTGATGATGTTGATGATGTCTGTGATTTATCATTATTGTTACTTTTATATTTTATTATGACCATACATGTACATGTCAATATAATTTTAGTGCCACTATAGCTTAATAATGTGAAAGTGATTAACTTTCCTTATATTCCCATGGTATTGTTTTCCACTGAAAGTACACTGCACAATTCATGCTCAGTTCAGATTATCAGACTCCGTAGGGAACTTCCAGGAAGGAAGGAAATATTTTAATAAACCGAAGAAAAATCCCTGAACAATCCAGTACATGGTATTGTGCAATAAGCATGTATCCTGATATCACTATTTCACTTTGGCAACATTTGTTCCTTTTTGATTTTGCCGTTACTCTGGGTATTCCCAGGCTGTCAGATTATTTACAGATGCAAAGTCCAGGTTCTTGATTACATATGGATGGTACAATGTATGCAGAAAGTAGTTCCACTTTGTTTTGTAGCTGAAATTTTCCAAACCTGAAAAATACAGGAGAGGGCAAGAATTCACCTAATTTTGGGGAAGAGCAAATTGACAACAGAGATTCCAAGTTCAAAGACCAGTTATGTGTGAGATTTTCTTTGAATCTGAGTGAGATCACAGACATTGTGTACAATGTATATGGGGATAGGCTGTGATAGTTGCGTGAGACAGAGATTTGAGGGGATGAACAAGAGTCCAAAATGCGTGAGTCTCACGCATAATGCGTGAGACTTGGTAGCTCTGTGACAACCCAAAACAAAAAAATGTAAACTAGAAATGTTATCAGTATTTTCTTCCCCCTGAATCTGATCTAACTTACTGACCTGCTGGGCAAGATTTTAATATCAAAATTGTTCGATAAAACATTACTATTCTATGATGGTTCTATGTTTAGATTAATATGTCGCGGTACACGAGATGACAGATATTGTTCATTATGAAAAGTTAATCACTATTTATTGACCACAAATGCTGCTCTGTATTGCTTTAAACCATCTCAGAACTTTGTACGTTGGTATCCAAATGCCCGTTTTTCATGGACAAGCACCAGCCTATTCCCTCTTCCATTTTCTATGTTACAATGATGGAACTATGGGATTTGGTCTTCATTCTCTTCTTTGCATTAACAGATCCAGGGAAACCTGAATAGTAAATACATTGTAGGAATATTCCTATTTCAGAGTAAAGGATACAGCCATTGTACCCCATGTTTTCCTTTTCCTTAAAATTTATTTCTAATTTGTTGATATTTTTTTCCCAGAGGTGGCAGGTACATGTATACAGTATGTGACTTATACCTTGGTCACATTTGCTCTACGGCGGCCATACGGCGAGTTGAAAACAGCCGTTTTAACATTTTTTTTACCAACTACATATAGGTGGTTGAAATAAAACGGCTGTTTTTGACTCGTCATAGAGCAAATGTGACCAAGGTATTACAGTCTGTTAAAAGTTTTTATGATTGTTTTAAGAGACGGTTTAGGATGGTGTCAATATAATAACCAATTTGACTTTCAAGTCTTGTTCTTTTTTCACCCCTTCCCAAATATTGTTTTTTAACAGTAAGAGACAAGAGTCTGAAGGGATCCGATATCTTGAAGTATGGTACACCAGACAGAGGCGCTCAAACCAGGGTTTATATCAACCATGCATTGAGCTATGATCAAGATAGACGTACACCACATTGGGTAGCAGAGCATATCACCAAAGGAGACCTCCAAGGTAATCATTCAAAGCTCAAGGCTAGTCTCCTGTGCAAACCCTTCGCTCGAATTAAATTGGTCTGAATATGCAGCGTACATGTTGTGTACTAAAGGCCCTCTCGCTGACATTGAAACCACATGTTTTATTATATATGTACTAGTCTTTTGTGAAGACCCTCTTGTTGATAAAAGTTTCAATAAGGGCCTGTGCCTGCAGACTAGCTTGAAGCCTGTACTCTGAATTCTGGTTTATAGGGGAAGTCTACCCTGGCTATAAGTTGTTTTGAAAAAAAAAGAAACAGAAAAAAATTGGAGGAAATTATTTATGAAGGTTTAATGAAAACCCATCAAGAAGAAGAGCTTTATGAAATGTTGCAGTCATTGATTTGTGATGTCCTATAGCTCCCCCATGAATTCCATAAATTTCTTCTTTTTTTTATACAGGGTGCTACATAAGCACTTGCCCGATTGCCCAGGGCAAGTAAAAGTAAAAGTTAAAGTCGGGCAAGTAAATGTTAAAGCCGGGCAAGTGTTTTGAAGTACAGACCAAAACTAATTTCCTGAATTTGGCAAGCAAAATCCTCACAGTAGCATTACAAAAATTAGGGTTGATATGATATATCGACCCTAAATTTGTTCATGGCAGGCAAGATAAACTTTGTAAAAAGAAATGCAAGAACAAGGTACATCATTTCATATCAAAAGAGAGAGAGAAAAAGGGTCAATGGTTAATAAAATTGCAATATTTTCTTTTGAACAGGTAAAACTTTGTTTTCAAAGATTTTTTCGGGCAATCGAAATAGATTTTTGGGCAATATTCCAACTATCTAAAAATTTACTTGCCCGACAGGGCAAGTGCTTCTTATGGATCTTGACACAAAGTGATGTGTCTGATGATACACAGTATCTACCCCACAAATGAAATCACATTCAATTTTCTTCAGAAAATTACATTTGTTGGAATGGCACTTTGCCAGCAAAGGGGCTGCTTGTCTGTGACATCACACAAAGGAAAAAGATTTGAATATTCATAACTGTGTTACTCTTTGAGGAATTTTCATCAACCTTCCCCCCCCCCCCCCAATATTCATCTCTATTTCATTCTGCATTTATAAAACCAAATGTCAGGTTGAACTTCCCCTTTAACTTATGTCATGCTATAACTCTGTGATAAAATGATTAGAAGACGAAATAGTCATACATGTATATTTAATGTTTCTTATTTACGCTATGCTTATTCATCGTGCTACAATGGCAAAGAAAACTAATATTATTCCCAGACAGTTGTGAATGATGCTCATTATTCAAACCTGTACACTGTTGGCAAATCCATAGACAGCTTCAGACCAAAGTTTAAATTAAACTTGTAATATCTTTGTTGTCTACACCATAGCATCTACCTATACAAGAAAAGGAAAGTTTAAAGGAAGATTTTAATTTAGTATTGCCATTTTTTCCCATTCAAAAAGTTTGGCTGGCAAAGTGCCATTGATCGAAGTGATTCAAGGTTGCATTGTGTCATATGAAAAAAAATATCAACATTGAAATTGCAAAATAATGATAATGTACTGATATGTGCATTTTTTTCTTCTGCACTGGGTAAGAGCTTCTAAAACGCTTGGAAAACAAAATAAAAAGAAAAGGGGGCAAACTGTTGGGAAAGAAGCTAAAAATAACACAGAAAAGAAATCATATGATTGCTTTTATTTAACTCCTTAATGGAAATTGTATTAACTTGATTTGGGGGAGAAACAATTAGTTTATTTCATCCTGATATATTTGATTTGCTTTGATTCTCACAGAGCTACCAAGTCTCACGCATTATGCGTGAGACTCAAGCATTTTGGACTCTTGTTCATCCCTCAAATCTCTGTCTCACGCAACTATCACAGCCTATCCCCATATACATTGTACACAATGTCTGTGATCTCACTCAGATTCACAGAAAATCTCACACATAGCTGGTCTTTGAACTTGGCATCTCTGTTCTCACAGGTACAGCAAACAGGAAGAAAGCAAACTTCAAGATGGACCCAAACCTTAATGCCACATATTCCTCTATGAACAGTGACTACAAGGGAAGTGGATGGTCAAGGGGTCACATGGCTCCAGCAGCTGATAACAAGTTTAGTCAGGTAAGATCCAGTTTGAACTGGATATAAGCAAATTAAATTGTGTTGATTAGGTATTAAGTGGCTGATCAATGGGTCACATGGATCCAGCAGCACCTGATGAAAAGTTTAGTCAAGTAAGAACTAGTTTTAACCAAATAATTTTTAACCGAATCCAGCAGCTGTTAACAAGTTTAGTCAGGTAAGAACCAGATTTAACCGGATATAGCCAAATCAATTTGCATTGATTGGGTAAGGAAGTGGCTGATCAAGGAGTCACTTGGGTCCAGCAGCTGATAACAAGTTTTATAGTCAGGTAAAAACCAGTTTGAACTGGATATATAACCCAATCAAATTGCATTGATTGGGTAAAAGTAGTGACTGATCAAGGGTCATATTGCTCCAGCAGCTGATAACAAGTTTAGTCGGGTGAAACCAGTTTTAACCGGAATCAGATTACATGTACAGTACATTCCTTCAATCAAATTTTCTGGTGGGTGTTTTTATAAGCTCTTTGTTTGTAAGCTACCAGGGTTTTATGAACGACTGGTGAGCCTTTCTTGTGGTAAATGGTATTCACCAGATTTTCATTGGTGTTGATTCTGTTCCTATTAAAGAAATAGTCACCAGTCATTTATAAAATCACTTGTAACAGGTTTATAAAGCATCCACTAGGGCAGTGACAAAACTTATCGGCATAACATTGTATCCTATATGCAATCGCGGGGGAGGGGGGATTATGCATGAAAATATTATGAGGCGCAAGGTACTCTTGACTACTGGATTTATTTTATAGCACCTACTTGGAAACCTTTTGCTCAACCCAGATGCAAAGGTGTCTGAACGTTGGACCCCATCTACATTGTATCATAAAGAAGATCATAAATCACCGTTCACAAATTGGATAAAGTTCTGTTATTAAGGGTAGTACCTTGTACATATATTTGTAACCAGATGTTTTTCCAGACATATTGAAGAGATATTTAAAGAAATCTACAACTAATATTTCCCCAATGGCTGAGTTGTTGGATTATGAGAAACTTAAATTTGCTTGAACCAGACGCAAATGTATACATTAAACCCCACTTTATCATTTACAATTAGATCACATTATTCAATTGGTAAACTAAGATAAATTTTACGTACTGTATATTGAAGGGTTGAGGTTTACCATATTGAATATAATGCATTACATGTATATAAGGCCTTCCTTCTACATGTACTGTACATGATAGTTGATGCTAAAGAATTGACATTAAAGATATCGTGCTATTAAGTTGAAAACTCTTTATTAATGATAGGTTTCAGTTTTGACACATTCTGAAAGATTTACATGTACATCCACTATACAATTCTAGACCAAAACTGCAATTGTGAAGCTCACAGTGTACAAGTATATGTATGCTTTTCCGGCGGCATCAACATCAAATATTCACCTTAGGTTAAGATTTTCAAAATGTCATCGTAACTTTAAAAGTATATAGACCCAGTTCACGAAACTTTGGATCTAATGTAGTTCATAAAACTTGGACATACAACAAAGTAATCAAGTATCACTGAATATCTTGTGCAAGTTTCAGGTCATATGACCAAAGTCAAAGATCATTGAAGGTCAATGAACTTTGGCCATGTTGGAGGTATTAAATTGCTGTCATACCTTTCAAAGTTCATGGATATAGTTTATGAAATGTGGACATAGGTGTAATCAAGTATCACTGACAATTCTTAGGTCACATGATCAAGGTCAAATGTCATTTAGGGTCAACGAACGTAGTATTGTATCATGATATGAATGGTGTTTTTTATGAATAATTATTTAGTAGGAGTTTTCAAAGTCAGCACTGCTGCTGTATATGGAATTGCATAATGCAGGTGAGACTGCCAGAGGCGCTCCACTTGTTTGTATAAATTTAAAGGGATAGTTGGCTATAGATTTACATGTAGCTTCTGGTTATTTTGCAAATATTCAAATTTTGAAGTACATGTTTGCCTGTTGACATCATATTCTATTTCTCTTCAAAATTCCTTTAACCTTTCATCAAATGAATGAATGATTTTTTTTTGAGGGGATGGATATTCATAGTACCAGATGTAATACGAATTTGAGAAATACATGTATTCAATGGAGGTTGTCACTTCAATGTAGTGAATGTTTTATAGGAAACAAACATCCCTACTTCATCAACTTGTTTGTGTGAGGAAAAAATTACCATTGGAATTTGAATGAACTGTTTATTTTTTATTAAATATTTCAAAGATACTTGTAGCTGTTAAGAACTTAAGATATTTTATCATTTCTTTTATTCATTTTTCAAAACCTGTAAGTATCCTTTGAATTTTGTTCTTTGTTTTGTTTATCAATAGGAAGCCATGGATGAAACCTTTTACCTGACAAATATTGTTCCTCAAGATATTGACAACAACATGAACTTCTGGAACCTGATGGAGATCTACTGTCGTGACCTAACGGCTAAATTCAGTGAAGTTAGGGTGATTTCTGGCCCTTTGATGATGCCTAATGTCAACGAGGGTGACAAGCAGTATGTCAAATATGAGGTGAGTGATTTTGCAGATATTTTCCCTGGTATGTTTCCCATCTTATTGACCGTTGCAGAAGTAAGCCTTTTCCTGCTTTTTTTTCCATCTTATGTACAACATTTTAAATTTCAAAGTTATTCCATAGTGGCAAACATGAAAGAATCATGAAAATTATTTCTTTGACAAATTAAAGTAAACTTTTATGTCAATAACAAACAGAATATCATTTTATTTTGATATTATGTTTCATTTTTAGTGCCACCAATATGCTCCTTATTGCAGAGTTGCATGCTGCCAGCTTGTGACAGAATATTGCCAGTTAACAGAGTTGATAGGGAAAGGCAAATGGTGAAATACTACTGCAGCTTGACACTACCATGATCTACCTTTAGTGAGACTCGATAACAAACAGCAAACATTAAAATCAATTAAACTTTATATTAGTCACAAATCACATAGAAAGTAAAGCACCCCTAAGTTTGGCATGACCAGACTTTTACTATGGATCAGAATTCAGAACAGTACTCAGTTGTCAATCAAAATCAAAATTTCCATTTTACGTTTAATACCATGGACAAGTACCTTAATGAGTTTTTATGCATTGGGATGCAGAGTTCATGACTCTATGCCCAGTACCCTGAAGTTAGGTTTATGGAAAGCCCAAAATGTCAAAAGTTACATTTTATGTTTGTTACATTTACTGTTCTCTAAACTTGTAAATTCCTTCCAAAACAGTTTAATAAGAATGATTTGAGAGAAAAATAGCTGAAACATTGAAATTCTACAGTTAGAGATTTATGCACTATAATTGGCTATCCGTAGTTTAAACCACTACTTTAAACCAGAGTTTTAATCAAACCCAACTTCAGAATACGGATTTATGAATTGTATTCTGCTTTCATTCTCAGCACTAATTTCATATCAGAACAGAAGATTTTTATTGTCTCACCTGCATAGCAGAGTGACACTATAGGCGCCGCTGTTCCGACGGCGGTAGCGACGACAGTGGCGGCGGCGGCGGCGTCAACATCAAATCTTAACCCGAGGTTAAGTTTTTGAAATGACATCATAACTTAGAAAGTATACAAACCTAGTTCATGAAACTTGGCCATAAGGTTAATCAAGTATTACTGAACATCCTATTAGCGTTTCATGTCACATGACCAAGGTCAAAGGTCATTTAGGGTCAATGAACTTAGACCATGTTGGAGGAATCAACATCAAAATCTTAACCTGATGTTAAGTTTTTGAAATGTCATCATAACTTAGAAAATATATGGACCTAGTTCATGAAACTTGGACATAAGGTTAATCAAGTATCACTGAACATCCTGCATGAGTTTCACGTCACATGACCAAGGTCAAAGGTCATTTAGGGTCAATGAACTTTGGCCGAATTGGGGTATCTGTTGAATTCCCATCATAACTTTGAATGTTTATGGATCTGATTCATGAAACTTGGACATAATAGTAATCAAGCATCACTGAACATTTTGTGCAAGTTTCAGGTCTCATGATTAAGGTCAAAGGTCATTTAGGGTCAATGAACTTTGGCCGAATTGGGGGTATCTGTTGAATTACCATCATAACTTTGAAAGTTTATGGATCTGATTCATGAAACTTGGACATAAGAGTAATCAAGTATCACTGAACATCCTGTGCGAGTTTCAGGTCACATGATCAAGGTCAAAGGTCATGTAAGGTCAATGAACTTTGGCCATGTTGGGGTTTTTTGTTGAATAACCATCATATCTCTGTAAGTTTATTGGTCTAGTCCATAAAAAGTGGACATAAGAGTAACCATGTATCACTGAACATCTTGTGCGAGTTAGAGTAGTTTTCAAAGTCAGCACTGCTGCTATATTGAACCGCGTGATGCAGGTGAGACGGCCGGAGGCATTCCACTTGTTAAGGTTAATGCCAGTTGTGGTAACAATCTCAAAATTACTTTTTACAGAATCCAATATAATGACCACCCAAATGTCTGTTTAAATGAATGAAAAAATATGTGCCGAAGGATTCTTGAAGAAATTGTGTAATTGCTGAGAAATAAGTGCGGATTAAGCCACTTCTTTATTCCAGCAATATAATATACACTGCAACCCGTGTGCGTATCTGTTTTGGCGACCTTCAGTGTGATTGTTTTTCATCCTAGATTTTATGATTTCACAAAGTTCAGTCTATGTAACTGTACGAGATCTAGATCGACGATGATATAAATACTTATCAAACCTTGGTTTTACATACTTTATCATGAAATAAGTGTTTTACTGCAACTACATGTACATGTACTGTCATTTACCTTTAAAGTGCAATGCCAATTTATCTTTGACCCTGTATGTTCTGACACTGGCTCCCATTCCACCCCCTTGGTCCATATTCCAGGCTTACTGGGTGTTGCAACAAACTTGCAATCAATTGCGAGTCAGTTTTAGGACCAAACTCACTCAAAAGTCTTGCTTCTTGTGTCAACAGAAATAAATTGATTCGCTTTTAATAGTAAAGATTGATTTATCACTTGTAAATTTGCAATAGATGGCAATACCCCCCAAGACGATTGACTCGCTCATATTGCTATAAAAAAAAAAGAGCAAAAAACTACTTTGATGTACCCATCATACAAAGTACATACATGTACTGCACATACTCGTTTAACGCCTGGGTGGAGAGTGGCAAGATTTAACAGGAATGGCATTTTTCCACAAGAGTGGGGGAATTATTACAAAGGGGAAGGTCGTGTTTTCTGTGTACACATACTGTGCTTGTGTTTTCATACAAACAATTACATGTTTATGTGTAACCAACACCTCTGGAGATCATTCAACTCGGCCTACATAAACAGCATGAGCACTGTTGCTTCCGATCATGTTTTATTGACTGGACATTTGCACAAACGTACATGGTGTATAGTATGGTATGGGGAGTCGTAGAGACGTGCCACTTTGACGACCCCCATTTTTTTTCAAACCTCAATATCATTTCTCTACATGTAGATAGATGTACTTGTATACATGCCGCTCATATGCTTCTTAGCCCACTCCAAAGACCCCAGTTTGCATACAGTATATGAAAAAGTTCAATTCGCATGCTCAGGCATTGGTCACGCACCTGTTTATCATATCAGCTTTGAAAAGTGCGTTGCACACACCCCTAGCTACATGTAGCTTCTTCATTGTTTGTTTGGGCGACATACCATCAGGCAAAGAATATTAAAATAAGCTTTAAGATTCACTCTGGAAGAGTGAAATAAGTACACTGAGCATGATACCTGTGACAATGAAAACATAAGGCTGTGAGTACAGTGCAGTTTTCAATTTAACCTTATGTTTTCATTGTACATGAACAGTGGTGCTCAAAAGTTCTGGTGAACCCCAACAGAAATTGAACATATAAAGTGTTCAAGTTCTGCCATATTTTTCGATGTAATTGTGAAGTCAGGTGAGAAAATATGACATTCAATAAAGGTTGTTTCTCTGGGATTTTCGAATATTGTAGTGTTGTTGTTGTCTACATGTATTTTTAATACCAGTTGAGCATGAAGGAGTGAATTTTTACATTCTGATATTTTTGTAGATTGATTGTCCCTCTTATCACCAATTTGTAATGTACATTTGTAGATCCAAATAGCTGCAGTTCATCTGACATGTTGTTCAGAAAATACTCTATATTCTCTTTTGTGGATACTGTAGCTTGCGAAAGTGAAAATGCCAGGTATTTTCCTTGAAATGTGTGTGAAACCACAATGAGAGAGAGAGAGAGGGGGGTGGGGGAGGGGATAGAGATACAGATAGAGAGAGAGAGGGTGTGAGGAAGAGACCAAGAGTACGTGTCCAAGAGAGACAAAGTGAAAGATATAGATACATATCATATGGAGAGACAGACAGAGACAGACAGACAGACAGACTGATGAAAAAGAGAGAGGAATAGGGAGTGAGATGCCACAAAACAAGGAAGGTAGTCCCACAAAACAAGGAAGGTAGTCTTTTGCAACTATTGAACAGAACTGAAACCTGCCATCAGAAATGTATGTAAATAGAGCTACAAAATTAAAAGTAACACTGACTTTTTTCTTCAAATTTTCAATATTATATGTGTGCTAAAATATTCCACACCATTAGATCTACATATTATGAGGATTTTGTTTACCTACATACAATCCAAAGTACTAGAGCATCCAGATGAATAAATAATTATACAAAGGCATAATGAATAACTTCGCAAATAGCGTCAATAACAATTGACTTTTCAGCATTAATAATAATCAATTGCCCAAAGCAATGACAGGTTCAGTGGTTCGAGAAGGCCAACACAAAGAAAGGCAAACCAATTCTGAAGTAAACCTTGAATTTGTCATAAAGTTATCAAAGTGAGTTTATAGAATTGTACATTTATAAAGGAATCAAATATTCAGAGTGGTTTGTGCTTCATTGCTTGGTTTCTATGGAACATGAGATGCCCATGGGAACATTCAAACTTAATGATAAAGCCCTTCAGCTATCATTTTCCAATAGATTACAGCACATGTAGGCTTCATCTTTCCTTTTTTTGTTACAATGTGTGAATTTTTGTGCATGTATGATTCTTGCATCATGGATTGGATGTTGTTTAAGCATCACTTTGAAAATATATCCACATTAATGCTCACACTGTATTCCGGTCACTATAGCAGGCCATTCCATGAACCTCTTTTTGAATTATGCTTACTTTATAATGAATGCTGATGGTCATAATGAGTTGGGAGTTTATTTTTTGTAGCCCGACCCTTTTTTATTTTCTTTTTTAAATATTACATTTTTTTATTCAAATTTTAAAAAATGAAAATATACACCCTGTACATATGAAAGCAGTTGTACAATGATCAGATTTCAACTTGAGTTAATGGAAATAAAAAGTTATACTTATAGCACAAAAATGGGTCACCAGTGATCAGTACAGCTTTAATAATGAATCACCAAACAAAATTTTACAAAGTCTGTATCCCTTTCACAAATACTTATTAAAACAAATGCATAATTTCTATAACAAGTTTTTACTATCAGCAAATCAAATTGAATGATTTCAATAGCTTGAAACTGTTATTGCAATTTTGTTATTATGAAATTGGCCTATTAGACTTGCCAATGTTTGTGTGACTCCTTAATTTGTGATATTAACCACGGTGGGAAATAATTTTTATTTTCAAGTGGCTTTTTTCCCATATTGGGGGAATTGCAGAATTTTGGGGGCTATTTCTTTCATTTTAAGTGCTACTTTTTAGGGGTAACAAGCAATTAGGCAGTAAAAGAAAATATCATTATTCTGCCATAGTTGGAACATTGATTTTCTAAATAATCTTTCCACTGTGACAGATCTTGGGACAACCTTAGAAAGAGTGCGTTTTGGGGGAAGTTCAGGGGCTGTCATGAGTGCGAAATCGCCTGCTGCCTGTGTTTAATATGCTAAAATTAACATTTTGATTTGAATTATTTCTTTAAATTAATTATGAAGATTATCTACACCATTGAGCACAGGGGGATCAAGGATTTCAAATTTGAGGGATTACAAACAGAGGGTTGACTTCATAAGAAAAGGGAGGATATACTTATTCAGTCAATGTTCTTTTTAAGCGTTGCAGTCCAACATACATGTACCATTTCACGTTCCCTGTTGATAATGTATTGAGTCGTTCTTTATCATGGATTCTTCTGAACGCAGTCTTAAGACTGTGATTCAGCTCCGAAATCTTCTCGTCTTTAGGTTGGCCGGATCATGTCCCGGCGGGTCAGCGTCAAACTTGAACTTCACTGGTTCCAAAACTTATCCAGTCCATTCTTGAAGCTGTGGACACTGGGTGCATTAACTAATTCATTACTTACATGTAGACTATTCAAAACTTTAGAAGTCTTACGTTTCTCAGCGACTGACTTCATCAGAATGTACATTTTTTTTATGACCACCAGTAGGCCCATGCATCTGACCCAAATCTGGCACTATCTCCTGGACAGTGCTGGTTTTATCTAATTTTTTTCTCCAAGTTTGCTCATTCCTTTCAAAAGTGAAGTGTACAGTAAATATAAATAGACCAATTCAATTTGAAATGCTCTCATTTGGTTCAGAAAAAATGCGGTTAGGGCCAGGAAGGGGGGGGGGGTCAGGGCTCTTTATCTTTTGAGAAGACAGAGGAGGTGACCGGAGTGTGTTGCCCACCTACATATGCAAACGTTTGAATAAAAAAGAAAAAGAACAAACAGAATGAGAAAGTAGCGAGAAATGAGTGAGTAGTGTTTTGCAACATGAATTTTTCCTGGCATGATAAGATCTTCATGTAAAAGTCATTAGTAATACTTATAGTTGAAACTCTAATATGCTGGTTATTCTATTTGAGCAAACAATTTATAAATTCACCTTTGTGTACATAGAATTTGAAACAATTTACCTGGCATATTGTTTACAATTGAAGCACCTAGTACTAATACCATGTGTACGTAAATGTTACAGTGATTGAATTTGTTCAAATATGTGTCTCTATAACTTTATGTTTCATCACCAATAATAATTTGACCATGGATAGAAATGCTGTTCATAAAAGGCAGTCAATTCTTTTTATCTTTCAGGTAATCGGAAAGAACTTAGTTGCAGTGCCGACGCATCTCTTTAAGGTCATTGCTGTGGAGTCAAATGAGAGCTCAGCAGAAACTGTGGGTGTCGGTGCCTTCGTGGTTCCCAACGCTCCAATCGACTCGACCAAACACACCCTCAAGGAATACAAGGTCAGCCTGGATGTCTTGGAGAAATCCGCAGGGACATCTTTTCTACCCAACCTGACCAGGAGCTCCATGGTGGATCTCTGCTCCCTGGATACTTGTGAGCTGAAGAGCAAGAAGGAGCTGGATCTCTTCTTCATCACGAAAAGAATCAACGAGGCAACGACGGTGAACAGGCTGGACACATCTTGGAAGGAACTCGAGAGCCGCAGGATCGTGCCCGATGATAACTTGAGGAACCTTTACACTCAGAAGAGACAGGTCTTGATGGAGAAGGAATGGGGACACCAGCAAGCGAAAGCAAACGGGACTAGCTGATGATCTCTCTTTGTTAAAGTGTCAATGATTCTTGAACAACTTGCCAAAGAAGGACATTTTTAGACTGAGATGGAGCTGTACAGCTGTACTCCTTACTTTACCCTTGAATTGAATTTTGACATACATGTAGGCTTCTATTAGAGGGTTAAGCCCACCAGTAGCAGAATTTTAGTGGCATATTTAGTAACGTGCAATTCTCACATGATCACATGTTTCTAACTTAAGTTTTGATACATTACATTTTATATTCAATCAGGTGAAATCTTTTTATATATTTATTCTATATAGGAAAATTATGACATAAACACTGAATCTACATGTTTGTCACCTCGTGAATTTGTCAGTCCAAGAATGTCAAAACTGAATGCATTTCATGTTTTTTAAAACAACATTCCTGCATGACTGAAAAGAGCAAAACTAATTATTGAGAGATAATAGGGAGATAAAAGCTTTTCAATTTCACTTAGGTATACATTGCATAAAACTTGCAATCGAAAGCAAATCTATTTGATATCCCCAAATCAATCTTATATCTTGCAGTAAATTGCTATTTGCAATTGATTGCTAATGTTCTTCCTGCAGCAAGTTGTGTCCCTTGCCACCTGTCTCTTTAATTGTAAATCGTTTTGCTAAATACTTACAGCTGAATGCTAAAGTGGATCTATCAATTGGAAAATTACAACAACAACAAAATTGCAATTGATGGCAAATATTTCTTGCAACACTCTTTTATAGTGGCAGTTTCATTTACATGTATCACTCATATTCACAACCTGGGGCCCATTTCATATAAAACAGTTTACAACTATTGTAACTTTACCATTATGGCAACTACCATGGCAACAGGGCTCAGCAGCCAAACAGCCAGTGGAAGTTTAACAATTTGGCAAATTTACAATAAATTCAGAGTCAAGATACAGCATACAGGTGAATATTCTTTGTTTTCTTGATAATTTCCAACAAAATAAACAATTTCCATATTTCCCTGAAATATGGAAAATAGATGGTCATTTTATGTATATAAAGATGTAAAATGTGAAATTTCAGCAACTGTTTGGGAATTTTTCCCCCAATATGTATATAAAGGCTAAAAACGGTTGTCAAGATAGGCAACTGTTTTTCTTTAAATGGTCGTTTGAACAGCATTTAAATGTTTAGACTCAGTTCTTCACCTAGTTGTAACTCTGTATGAAATGGTTCTCAGAATCATCTTTGAAGAAGAAGATTGGAGGATTAGAAATACGGGTCAAGCAGGTCAACTCTCTTTAATACTTAATAAGAGTCAGGGGCGGATCCAGGATTTTCCAAAGGGGGGGGCAAATTTTTCTGGGGAAAATTTTGACAAGCCCCCCCCCCCCAAAAAAAAGGTTTTTAACAACAAATAAAGGATATTTCGTACCCGAAAAAAATTGACAAGCAAAAAAAAAAAAAGTCTGTTTTAAAGGTATTTTTACATTGAAAATAGTAATTTTGCTTCTCAAGAGAGGGGGAGGGGGCACATGCCCCCTGTGCCCCACCCCCTGGATCTGTGCCTGATTAAGAGTATTGACAGATTAAATACAGGAAGTATAAAAGGAAACATGTGGGGAGCGGGTATTTTTAAAAAGTTGTCAGCACTGAGAATGTCATTGAAATCCTTGGTTATGATTGGCTTAGAAGGTCATTGTTTCATCAAGATTTCTGTCCACGAAGTTGTCAGGTCTGCCAACTTTCCTTGATTTTGATTGACTAAGAAGCGCTGATACTATGGTCATTGGCGGATAAAACTAGACTTGTTGCATAAAACGTCTGACAAGTCATGTTTTATCTGTCAGTTACCAAAGTAACAGCTCTTCTAAGCCAATCAGAATCAAGGAAAGCTGTCAGATCTGAAAACTTGTCAGATGAAAATATTGATGAAATGCTCCCCAGGTCTCTGTCTGTTACTATGGTAACTGTCCGAGAAGGACAACCTGTCAGTGCTGACAACTTTCAAGAACGGGTCCCAGTTCAAACAAAAACACCACTGGACACATAAGTCTCTGTTCTAATGTACACCTGTTTATTCTGAACAGAAAACACCGATCCCTGCTTTATGCCATCACATTCCTCTCTCCCACTTCCAGCTCATACAATCACATTATCAAAATTGTCCTCATTCATGTAGTAATAAGCCCGAGCAATAGAAACTTGTATTTTGTATACAATGTATATTTCAGGGATCAATTGATTGTGTTATTGATGTTTGTGGTTCATGGCTATGAAGTAATTCATGCATGATTATGTTTATTGTCCCCAGTTTCTATGGTTATAGTGATTCTGAAATTATACAACTTGGGGTGATACTTCATGTGCAATTATGTATAAAGGTAATTGACACGTTTCGAAGTAAAAGAGCCTGCATCCTTTGTGAATGTCTTTTTGATAAACATGTACTGTGCTAATAAATTTACAGTGTTTATTTAACACTAGCCTGGTATCTACATGTGTATATGAGTACACGAGAGAGCTGTTTAAAATTTAAACACCAGTTTGATGTTTGGCTCACACCAACTTAGTTTCAGTGTGAGCCATCTAAATTTCTTTAGTGCCCCCCCCCCCCATTTGCTTTTTACTGCACTAAACTCGTATACAAAAAACTATAGTGTTACCAACTCGGTATGTCCTTTGACTGAGAAGTGTTGAAACAACATCATTTTGATTTTGTGCAAACGCAGACAGATGTTTTTCTGGTGTTCAATACTGGCTTGGTACAACCACACTATAAGAGTGTTGAAACACCGCCAGATTTGTTTTGAGTTAACACCGAATAGATGTTCAAACAATAGCACTTAGCAGTCGGTGTTTAAACACCAGTTTCAACACCAGTTTGATTCAAATGGGTGTTTTTTTTTAACATTTCTCTGGTGTCCCCCACTCCAACCCTCTATGTGTTTTCTTTTTGCTGCACTGCACTGAAAAAAATCTGGTGTTAGTTCAACACTAGCTTGGTATGACCAAGACCATTAAGTGTTAAAACAACACATGTTAGGTTTTAGTGGACATCAAATAGTTGTTTAAGCAACACTAACCAGTTTTAAAACAACATTGGTTTCACTGATTCATTCTAATCTGAACTAGTGTTTTTTAACACTTAGCTCCTGTGATCATATTGATTCTCTTAAGGTGTTCAATTGACACCATTTTTTGCTGCACTTCAAGGTACAGAGTATTTCAAGCTGTACTTCTAAAAGAGGATTAGACTCATCAACTCTGTACATACATTTAGTTATGATTAGTTTGTGACCTTCTGCTATGAAACAATGCGGATTGAAGGTCACTATTTAATTAATTGTGGCTAATCATAGTAATTGATGCGGTTCGTGATCCGGGTATTTTCATTCAGTACCGTTGACAACTATTGTAAACAGTAGTATTTGTAGAGGACAATCAGATTCAATGTTGGTTGATCAACCAAATTTAGTGTTGTCAGCTGAAGAAAAAACGAATCAGTGTGTGCAAGGAATGGTTAAATTTATGCTAAAAGAGAGTCTACATGCCCCTTGTTAAAGGGGAAGTTCACCCTGAAGAAAACTTTGTTGTAAAAATAGTAGAAAAATAGTGAAAAATATTGGTGAAGGTTTGAGGAAAATCCGTTAAAGAGTAAGAAAGTTATTAGAGTTCAAAGTTTTGGATATGTGACGTCATAAACGAGCAGCTGCCCCATGTGTTATGTAATATAAAATGCATGAATTTCAAATTTTGTATGGTTCCTGATGACTTAATTTTGTTTTCTATTCATGATCGGGTGTAAAATGATTTGTCTATTGATATACAAAAGGTACAGTGAAAACCATTTTCAATTTTCTGAGAAAATGACATTTCATTGAAATTTTACCATTCGCTATGTAGAAATGCTGCTCGCATATGACATCACAAATCAAATAATTGAAATTCTAATAACTTTTTAATTATTTGATGAATTTTTCTCAAACCTTCGGCAATATTTTTTATTATTTTTTCTGCTATTTTTACAATAAACTTTTTGTCAGGGTGAACTTCCCCTTTAACTCTTAGTGGTGTAAAACCATCATCATGGTTTAATTGATCTTCTTTTGTTGCTCAAATTGCCAACTTTTTTCTACCTCCTTACAAAGTTTTTTTTTTAAATCACATATGAATATGGCACTAGTCAAATGAATGTATATTACAGAGTTGCCAATTTGCATTTTAAAAACAGTGATTTGATTGCTTTCATTATATTGCCAACTGGGTGCCTGCCTAGAAGGATTTTAAGGATAACATCAGGTTTACCTATTAGCAATCAAATAAATGTCATCTTGATCACATTGAATTTATGTGAATGTAATTTCTCCATGATATCTAAATTTAAGCGCAACTATTAAAACATACTATATAATAGAAAGATTATGTTGTAAGAGTACTTTAAAATTACATGAAATAAACCATATACTCTTGTGATTCTTGTCACCATTTCATCTTGCTTGTCAGCACTGACGAATGGTCATTCAGTCACAATCACCATAGTAACAGAGACTCGGGCTTCTCAGCCAATCAAAACCAAGGATTTCACTGAAAATGCCAGAGCTGGCAGTCTGGGGACATGACATTTGCTCCTGCAACATTTTCCCTGGTCTAGATATCTCAGAGGGTATAGGGTTGGAGTTAGGATTGTAATAGAGTATTTTGGTTCAGAATAATGTAAAGAGAAGGATTAGGGTGTATTTTAGTTTTGGAGGTTAGGTTTATGTTTGGCTTAACGTGCAGATTTTTCATCGGAGCAATTGTCGCCGGAGCAAATATCATGGAGCGGGTAGTCTAGTCACTGCTGACAAATTGTGAAACACACCCCTTAACTATAGGAAAGCATTAGCCCATCCTAATTGTGACTCATTATTAATCCTCTACTCTTTAATTATGTTTCATTGATGTTCTTATGGAGTGTGTAAAGTAGCAAAATGATGTCCAATCACTCAAGCTTAATTTGAATGTTTTGGAACAAGCTGCTTTTTCTACCATAGCAATCGTGTCTTCTAGTCTATTGTATACTTCATTGTCCTTTTTTTAGAATATTGTTTCTTATATCAGATGCTTTCATCCATAAAAGTTGAAACAACCTTGAGCTGAACTGATGTGGCCTTCATTTTACAAAAATGTCTTCTAATCTTTATGGTACACTTCAATGTCCCCTTTTTTTAGCATATTGTTTCTTATATCAGATGATTTCATCTATAAAAGTTGAAACAACCTTGAGCTGAACTGATGTGGCCTTCATTTTACAAAAGTGTGTTCTAATCTTTATGGTATACTTCAATGTCCTTTTTTTAGCATGTTGTTTCTAATATCAGATGCTTTCATCTATAAAAGTTGAAACAACTTTGAGCTTCATGTAAACTGATGTGATCTTTCATTTTACAAAAAATAAAAACTTTGCAATTTTACATGTCCTTGTAGTATATGATATATATGCATTTTATATAATAAATATAGATTTACGCACAAATCTTCTGTGTATATCCATTTGTTGTCTTTCTATGATTATTGCTTAAAAGTAGCTATAGAGAACAGTACATTTTCTGCCATAGGGTCTTGTGCATTACAATAGTTTTGTTACATATACCCGATCATTATCATAAATATCTTTTTAACCTTTAAAATAAATTATGATTGCCTGTTGTCTTTATTTAAGATTATGAATGCTTGAAATCCATGCTGTACATGTATAAATTTGCAAAAAATGTATGGATGTGCAAATCAGAAATTATCTGTCATTCTAGTTGGTATATATTTCAAGATTACATGATCAAAATGTTGCATCCTGGGTAGACTAATAAATGAGTAGCTATGTAGGGTCCCATTTTATCAAACTTGTTAAGATAAAAAAATTGGCAATAAAACTTAGCTCCTGAAATAATTCATTATGGGTGGCTGATATTAAACTTGCTACCGAAATGATGCGTATGATACAAGTCATCTTTATGAAATGGGAACAGGGTCTTTAACCGATGCCTTTCAAAGTAATTGTGTCGCACGGGCATTAACTTTGGGCCACAGTGTCCAGATTTATAATCCAACTGCAGGATTATTGCCCTTTAGCAAGGCAATAATCTATATTGGGCACTCTCATCCCAGGAGTAGGAAAATGGGTAAAACTGTCCTTTCAGGAAGTGCATAGACTCCTATCCTCATGATCCTTGAAATCATGTTCATAGTTTTTATAAGTTGAAGCCAATATGCCACATTCAATATGTACAGTACCAGCTCAAGATCTAAATTACTCATTTAGTTCCTGGGGGCCATTTCATAAAGCTGTTCGTAAATTAAGAGCCCCTGACTTTAAGATCGACTGGTGAACCCTTTTTACGCGCTAAACCATCGCCAATTCAATATACCATTTACCACAATGAAGGATCACCAGTCGTTCTTAAAATTGTTCTTAAATAAAACAGTTTTATGAAACACACACCTGGTTCATTGCCCATAATTCAACTTTATTTTGATGTCTGATGATATATACCCACTAGAATGATGAATATCTTTTTTAATCTCTATAAACAATGTTTTGATATTGTGATATTAGAATATCACAGTATTTACCTAGAAATAAAATGTTACATTATGGTTCCAAGCATTCCTGATTTCTGACAAAATTCGACTGACCATCATATTTTCAAAACAATTCCAAATATATGTTTACGGTTTATTGAAAGGGTGTATGTATCAAAACAAAGCACGCCATGTGAGAGGGCGCCTTTTAAAGTTAAAGGACAAGTCCACCCCAACAAAAACTTAATTTGAATAAAAAGAGAAAAATTCAACAAGCATAACATTGAAAATTTCATCAAAATCGGATGCAAAATAAGAAAGTTATGATATTTTAAAGTTTCGCTCTATTTCACAAAAAAGTTATATGCACATCTCGGTCGGTGTGCAAATGAGGGAACTGATGACATCACTCACTATTTCTTTTGTATTTTATTATATGAAATATGAAATATTTTGATTTCTCGTCATCGTCATGTGAAAGGAAGTTTCATCCCACCCTGAACATGTGGAATTCCATTATTTTAACATTTTGTGCTTCAGGCAAGGAGGTCCTAATCGTCAAATTCGTAAAAATTGAAATATTGTATAATTCAAACAATAAAAAACAAAAGAAATAGTGAGTGAGTGACATCATCGACTCTCTCATTTGGATGTAACTGATTCGTTCATATAACTAGTTTGTTAAAACAAACAAAGAGAAACTTTGAAATGTCATAACTTTCTTATTTTACATCCGATTTTTATGAAATTTTCAGCATTGTGCTGGTATGATTTTTCTCTATTGATTCAAATCAACATTTTTCTGAGGTGGACTTGACCTTTAAGTTTCCCTCAAAGTATACGACTTCCATCAATAGAGAATTCTAGAGATTTAAAGAATATGAAAATAGTGTCATTGAATATATTTGTATGTATAAACCAGCCTTTTGAAAACATTTGTAATGAAGATGCCTGAAATTCATAAGTTAAATGGAAAGAGCTTTCGGGAGAGTAGAAGATCCGAACCACTAGCGTACCTACGGGGGCAGTCTGACCCCCCCCCCCCTGACGAGTCACAACCCATGCAAGGGACGTATCTTTTTTTTTGTCTTGTCAATTGTTTTTCTGGTATGAAATCCTATACTTGTGGTTGAAGATTTTTCTTTTTTTTTGGTTGTCAATTTTTTTATTGTACGGAATCCTATATTTGTTGTTGAAGACCCGTTTTATTTTTTTTTGCTTGTCAAATTCTTGGGGGGACGAATTTGCCCCCCCCCCCGTGGAAAATCCCAGGTACGCCACTGGTCCGAACAGTTCCTCTATATCAATTCATACCCATGTATTAATGTTGTTGAATACCACTTTTATGTTTTACAAGACAAGCCTGTTGACCTTCTTCAAACAGACTATTACAAAATTTAGTTTCATTTCTTTATGATTAGGCATTAATTTGTAATTGTTAAGCAACGATCTCTTCTCTTTGAGGATCCATTGATGAGAAAAATAATTTAGTTTCACTTTTATTGCGTTTTGGCTGTTTTGGTATAATAATTACAAAATATAGTTTTGTTTTATTTGTTCTTCAGGTTTCTAAATAATAAGCCTAAGTAATGTACATGTAATAGTTATAATTATGCAAGTATTTAATACCCATTTTCTAAATGGTGCATATTTCCTTATCCATTTTCATTTTATTTTTTTACCCTCAATCAAATATGAATGCATTAATCTATTTAAAATGAGTGTATTGACTGTTCATAAACCAAGTTTTAATTTGACAAAGTGTATCATATAACGTATACGGATTGGAAATATAGTATACGATGTGACCATCAATTTAAATAATATTTAGACTACGTGAGTGTTGAACCTAGTGAATGTTGAATCAAACGACAATTAGACTTTGGGTTTAGCCATGCTTATTATTATTTTCTCAAAAACAAGTCCACGCATGCAATAGTTACCAAGGACGCGTATAGCATTTTTATTTATTTGAATGTTGGATAAAAGAGGACGTGACTTGATAAATGCCTTGCTCACGGGCATAAGTGCCATGGACGGTGCCGGGTAAAATGGCTGAGGTAAAAATGGCAGAGGTAATAATGGCAGAGGTAATAATGGCAGATGTAAAAATGGCAGAGGTAATAATGGCAGAGGCAAAAATGACAGAGGTAAAGATCATGACATGCTAGATCAGCAAGGAAAAGATATAGCCTTTCCAGTTAATATCAGTTCTAATTATTGACCTTGAATGGACTCCTATCGACAAAATGAGTATAAAGAACTGATGACATATTATTCGGATTTTTTCCATCATTTTAGGTCTATACTTTATGGTTGATATGATTAAACTCAAATATTTTCATGCCAAAATGATTTGAATTAGTGTTTGATGAAAGGAATTATCTTGGCCCGTTCGTGTAGTAAAACAGCACTTCATCATCACATACATACCAAAACGAATAGTAATGTAGACACCAATGTGCGCTACCATTAATAAACTGAAACAGACGAGTTCGGGATATCTTTGAACCACTAACATAACTTGGATAACAGAAGAAAATAAACGTTCTGTAATGAAAGTAATTTTTCATATTTCAACATCATAATAGATCCGAATAGATATTGATATGGTTCGTATATAGTTTAATGTAAATGATATAATAATAGCAACTAGTGTTCATTTTTTTTCAGAGTAATACCTCATTGCAGCTAGTCCAATTGGGCATCAGGGTCCTTAACTAGTTTCTATGGTAACGGGTACCGCATTAATTTTGAAGTGTATAGCGAATCGGGGATTTATAGGTGTTTCTTAGGTACCATTCTGTCGACCTGTTTTGAAGAGGAAATTCATGCTTTACTGTAAAAATAACAAAAAATATACTGGTGAAGGTTTGCGGAAAACCAATCAAAGATTAAGAAAGTTAGAAGTTTGAGTTTTTGATCTGTGACGTTCTATACTAGTAACTACCCCGTATTTTATGCACCCAAATGTCTACTTTTCATTTTTTTAATCGATGGTTCATGATTGCTAAAAAAAAATTTGGGAGCGGATGTGAAATTATTTGTATGTTAATATACATTTAAAACCATTTTCCTTTTTTGTTGTTGAATATGACATTCCATTGATATGTTTTGATTACACCATATATGGGGGAAACTGCTCGCAAATGACGTCCCCATTAACATGTAAAATTTTAATAATAATAATAATGAAACGTTTTTGTATAGCGCAAAATACATAAGCAAAGTTGCATGTCTCTAAGCGCTTTAAGATTTAGTAGCTTTTAGTAGCTTTTTAAATCTTTGATGGATTCCCTAAAACCCTCACCAATATCATTTTGATAAACTTTATGTCAGTGTGAATTTCACCTGCAATGGATTAAGTACAATATTTGGGATCCAAAGTGTTCTTCAAATTTGAATATTAGAAGAGCGATTTGACATGAGAAGGTCGTGCAAGTAAGTTCAGGGAAAAAGGAAATACCAACTCAAGTATCATTTTTGCCTCAGCCATTTTACCTCTGCCATTATTACCGCTGCTATTTATTCCTCGGCCATTTTTACCTTTGCCAATTTTACCTCTGCCATTTTACCTCTGCCATTTTATCTCTGTCATTTTTACCTTTGCCATTTTTACTTCTGCCTTTTTTACCTTTGCCATTTTTACCTCTGCCATCTTTACCTCTGCCATTTTTACCTTTGCCATGTTTACATCTGCTATTTTTACATTTGCCATTTTTACCTCTGCTATTTTTTACCTTTGCCATTTTTACCTCTGCCATTTTCCCTTTGCCATTTTTACCTCTGCCATTTTTACATTTGCCATTTTTACCTCTGCTATTTTTACCTCTGCCATTTTTACACCTAAGCCCCGTGGACGGGGATCGAACCCCAGACTTTCATTTGTCCAGTCAGGCGCTTTAAACCACTCGACCACAGCACCTCCATGATGATGACCACTAACTTGACCACGGCACCTTCATGATGATGATGCTAGACGATATGAGAATTAGACCATTTCTTCTTGGATCAAAACATATTTTGCATGCACATGTGGATGTAATGATATGACCCAGTTTCTGAGATACAACCATATGAAGAGAGATATATACTAACAATTAACACAAACTAGTAATATATCTCTATGGATACAGCACACTTCTACTTGTCCATTTATTGCCAAATTGTCAATAGTTTCGGCAAGGGCATGTTTGATTTTGTGCAGTACGTAGCTCGGCAAACAAGCCCCTGACGTTATTTTCTTCAGTCACATTTACAGAGATAGCTTTATGATGTGATAAAACACGAAGAGTCCACTCGATTATAATTCACATTTTCTTCATTATACAGTGACAATGTGCAGTAAAAATTAATTTATTTTATGGCATTCTGAAATAAAATATGGGCGTATAAGGATGCAAAACCAGACGGGTTTGAAATGGTTTCAGTTTTACATTTATTGAATCTCTCAATAAATGACAAAGTGTAATAGAATTCATTTTCTGACCTCTTAAGCTTGAAATATAACAGTGAAATTCCGTGTTCCAAGGTAACCCTTTGAATTACAAATTTTTAGTGCAATGCTTCACTTCACTTTAGAATCATCGGTATCTACAATTCAGGATGAAAATGGTAATAATGATGATAATGACAATGATGATGATGATGATATTGCTACTACTAATAATAATGATAGCAGTAGTAGTGGTAGAAGAAGAAGAAGTGGTAGTAGTAGTAGTAGTAGTAGTAGTAGTAGTAGTAGTAGTAGTAGTAGTAGTAGTAGTAGTAGTAGTAGTAGTAGTAGTAGTAGTAGTAGTAGTAGTAGTAATAGTAGAAGTAGTAGTAGTAGTAGTAGTAGTAGTAGTAGTAGTAGTAGTAGTAGTAGTAGTAGTAGTAGTAGTAGTAGTAGTAGTAGTAGTAGTAGTAGTATATAGTAGTATAGTAGTAGTAGTAGGAATAGTAATAATAATGATGATAATAATAGTTCGGTGACTCATGGTCGTACTGTAAAATCATAATTCGGGTCTCTGCGTCATCGCGGCACATACTACTACTACTAATAATAATGATAGTAATAATAACAGCGTTCAGTGACGCATGGTCGTAATCTAAAATCATAATGCGGGTCTCTGCGTCATCGCGGCACATTATCATTATATTTATTTATGCGTCTTTATGATAGTTATATTGCCTTGATGACGTTTTTTATTTGGGGTTTTATAATTTTCTTATGACTTTGCAAGAACAATGATATTTGTATTTCTGTATATAATTGAATATCATTGAGCTTGCATTCTTTCACTGTCCACACCAACCGTGTGCAGTGCTCAACAAATTAGTATAAAATAATGCAGATCAAGCTACTCTACTCTCACCAACTTTCTCCCCCCCCCCCCATATGATTTTGATACATTCATTATAAATCATTTAAGGGTTATAGGGGAAGTTCACCCTGAAGAAAACTTTGTTGTAAAAATAGCAGAAAAAATAGTAAAAAATGTTGGTGACGGTTTGAGGAAAATCTGTTAAAGAGTAAGAAAGTTATAAGAGTTCAAATTTTGGGATTTGTGACGTCATAAACGAGCAGCTGCCCCATGTGTTATGTAATATAAAATGTATGAATTTCAAATTTTGTATGGTTCCTGATGACTTTATTTTGTTTTCTTTTCATGATCGGGTGTGAAAGGATTTGTCTATTGATATACAAAAGTTACAGTGAAAACCATTTTCAATTTTCTGAGAAAATGACATTTCATTGATTTTTTACCATTCGCTATGTAGGAATGCTGCTCGCATATGACGTCACAAATAATTGAAATTCTAATAACTTTTTTAATTATTTGATGAATTTTCCCCAAACCTTCGGCAATATTTTTTATTATTTTTTTCCGCTTTTTTTACAATAAACTTTTTGTCAGGGTGAACTTCCCCTTTAAGGGATAGTTCACCCTGGCGATGAGTTTGTCTTAATGGTGACACGACATTTGCTCCGGCGACAATTGCTCCTATATAGGCTAATATTATAGGTTTAGTATTGCAATATTTAGGGCTTTATGTTAGGTTTAGGATTAGGATTGAGTATAGTGTTAAATCCAGGGTTGAAGTCGGTAATTCCATTAGTGTGTGAAATTTACAGCGGAGCAATTTCCGCCGGAGCAAATGTCACGGAACCGTTTTGATATATAAATAGATAGCAAAGCAAATGGTGAGGATTTCATGAAAATCCGTCAAAGAATTACAAAGTACTTCTGCCACAAAGATGCTTATAATTTTCCTCGCTCGCTACCCTCGTACGCATGAAAAAACGAATCCATATAGATTTAGGTTACATTTAAATAGATACCCATTTCATTCTATTGTGTATTTTAATTATTTCATCATCACTTCATCTATTACGACGCCATGGATTTTTTCTTGCTCGCTTTGGCTCTCTTGTACACCTACAAAATGTCATAAAACTGAATATTACAGAAAATACAGAAGTTGGGTCCACTGTTTTCATGATGTTGAAAAGGGAAAATTGAGTAATGGTCTCCAATAATTGTTTGCGAAGTTGTGCGTAACTGACGACAGTTTCATGAAACTTCGCTCTCTTGCGGTCTTTACGCTCCATATGTCAGGATTGATTAATGTTCATTCGACACACACACACACACACCCTGTCTATCGGTTTAAATGATATTTAATACATATTTTTTTTTCAATTAATGTAATGGCAGCAAGCAGCATACAGGTGCAGGTTCATTCAAAGTGCAGTTGCCCATTTTTAAGCACCACCTCTCGCTCCCCCCCCCCCTCTCTCTCTCTCTCTCGTGTCTCTCTACTTTTTTATTCTTAATCTCTCCGTCTTGTATGTATAAGATGGTGTTATAAGTACTCTAAATCAAAGCTTTTTTTCTATAGATATTGGACAATTTTCTCGCTACATGCCCCCTCGCTAAATAAGATCTAAATACAGAATGATTGAATGCTCTCTAAGAGTACAGTAAGTCCATGATCCCCTGCAATACAATAAAATGCTTAGCATATTTGTCTTGAAATTAGACCCTAATTTACCCAACACGAAATCGAATGCTGTAAAATTTAAGTTTAAACTCTAGATTTGTCTATCTTTTGTCAAACGCGATTCGGATTTTGGCATTTTTTTGGTGGTTTGAGAAAATGGTGCAGTCCTTATATTCTCCCTGACTGAGGTTTAAGTTATTTAAAACAGCGAGAGTTAGGGTTGTCGATCCATACTATCCATGAATACTATTGTCAAACTTATTGGGGGGGGAGCAAATCGATATGTTTGCCCCTGCCCCTGCCCCCCCCCCCTCCCTCCCTCCCTCCCTTGAAAGAGGCCTCAGAGTAATTTGACTCTATTCTCTGCTGTAGTCTATTGTGTGTACTAATATTTCAAAATCCTTGATCATGTTCTTTTGCAACCTATCAGCATGTTGTGGATTTACATTTGTTTGGGAGTTATAAGATGCTCAAAATGCTATAGGTTCACTTATCCCCGGTCACCACATAAGGGCTGGTATCAGTGACATCAAACGCCCCATCATCTGCATCATCTAGCATATTCTATTATACCGTATACATGTATTAAGGTCTTATCTCTGAAAATCAAAAATATCGCTCTTCAAAGAAGGAATTTTACCCGTTTCATGATTTCTCGTCCCCAACTGATGAACATTTTCTGTATTTTTTCGCTATTTCATTTGACTCGCTCCCATAACATAGTAAATGAAAAGCCTGGAAAGAGTAGCCCCTTCTTAATATTTGTCCATCTTATCGTGAAGTGAAATCACATGCCCTCATCTACACTATATCAATCAGGGCCTATTGGGTATATGTATACATGTAGATGATATGGTTATGAAATCATTCTCAAGCATTTTGAATACTTCATATTTTTGCTCGGTCGCGACACTACCTCGCACAATAATAGAAACATATTTGGGGGCTAAGGGGCGGCAGACTAGCTGCTTGGTCAAAGCAGGTTAGTCTCCATTGTACACATAGTTATGCTGCTCATTATAGGCAATTTCCATTGTTTTGAAAAAAAAACAACGTCGAAAATTTTCTCAAGCCCCCAGGAGCCCCACCAAAAATGTTAGTCTAGAACCGCGCCTGCATGGGCGCTCAAACACAATTAGCCAAAATAATGGTCCCCGATTCTGTGATACTCTGACCGATCATTTATACCTATTGGTGGTGTATTAAATCGCGAACGTGAGGTCGGTATAGAAAGCGTGTTTGTTGATATCAAATCATGATGGTAAATATCCCATTCATTGAAGAATGGGAACGCTATCTCCTAGCAACGGTTGCTAGAGAAGCACAGTGGTTGTCAATACAAACAATGCCAAGGACAACTGGGGTAGGCATGCTTGATATCTTTTTTCATTTAATTATGATATTGTTGGTTACCCTTGCATTGTCAATTCCATTGATTTCTATTCGAGCTCAGGATGTGGCTCTGTGTATGAGATCAAATCCCGAAAGCAATGTATAGGCCTACTATGTGTACGGTACAGTGTGGGGGTTTTTTTGCACAAGAGTGTGAGGCTAACATTCGAGCTCGAAGTGTCTCTTAATGATGCCAAATTTTCATGAAAAAAGGGTAATGTTTTAAATTCCTCTCATGAATAGGCCCTTTTTTTGGGGGGGGGGGCCGGGGCTTCGTTTTTTTTTCCATTTTAGTGTTGATACCTAGTGCAGGCCTATATTCACCATGTCGATTGATTTTAGACAAGTGGATGGTATTCTCATGGTGGATATGGACAAGGTGGCTAAGTGGTAGAGCGCCTGTCTCTACCACTTAGAGGTCGTGGGTTCGATTCCCGGCCGAGTCATACCAAAGACTTTAAAACTGGGAGCTTCTATACCTTCTTGTTGACGTATGAGAATAGTGAAGGGTTATAATAACATATTATGTTATGCAGGGTCCGCTGGAAGAAGAGCTTACAGCTGAGAGTGGCTACCCTGCGTAAATAATAGTTTATCATCATTATTTTTATTATTATTATTATCATTATTAGTAGTAGTAGTAGTAGTAGTAGTAGTAGTAGTAGTAGTAGTAGTAGTAGAAGTAGTAGAATTAGAAGTAGTAGTAGTACTAGTAGTAGTAGTAGTAGTAGTAGTAGTAGTAGTAGTAGTATAGTAGTAGTAGTGGTAGTAGTGGTAGTAGTAGAAGTAGTAGAAGTAGTAGAAGTAGAAGTAGTGTAGTAGTGGTAGTAGTGGTAGTAGTGGTAGTAGTAGTAGTAGTGGTGGTAGTAGTAGTAGTAGTAGTAGTAGTAGTAGTAGTAGTAGTAGTAGTAGTAGTAGTAGTAGTAGTAGTAGTAGTAGTAGTAGTAGTAGTAGTAGTAGTAGTAGTAGTAGTAGTAGTAGTAGTAGTAGTAGTAGTAGTAGTAGTAGTAGTAGTAGTAGTAGTAGTAGTAGTAGTAGTAGTAGTAGTAGTAGGTAGTAGTAGAAGTAGTAGAAGTAGTAGAAGTAGTAGTAGAAGTAGTAGAAGTAGTAGAAGTAGTAGAAGTAGTAGTAGTAGTAGTAGTAGTAGTAGTAGTAGTAGTAGTAGTAGTAGTGATAGTAGTGATAGTAGTGGTAGTAGTGGTAGTAGTGGTAGTAGTAGTAGTAGTAGTAGTAGTGGTAGTAGTGGTAGTAGTAGTAGTAGCTATTACTTTTAGGTCTATAAATTTCTATGGAATACTGTGTTTATCCTTGCTCACCATTCGTGAAAGGATAGTAAATCCTATAGATTTTATTGAATAGACCAGTTCGTAATTACTTCATGGGCAATTTTGGTCAAATGACCTTTCATTTCTTTCATCATGATAGGCAGATTTCAAAGCAAGATATTATGTAAGCTTGCCTTACATAGCAGGATGAAGAAATTGAATAGACCAGGTGACTAGAATAGCACACCAATGAACACTTAATGAAGGTATTTGTTGCATTCCTACTTTGAATGCATATCTTAGCATGTTGCACAATGTACTTGACAAACTGTGAAATACCAGTCGTTCGTGGAAGCATTGTTGTTTTTGTGGATGTAAATGAAAACGACAATTCAAAAGAATATATGAATAATCAAGACATCAAAGTTGGTGCTTATCACATTAGATTTTAAAGCACCATGTCACTTTAGTACAAATGACCTTCTTCTGATCATGCGTAGAATCTTTTGATCATGCGCAGAAAGGAACTACGAACTGGCTTATTACATTGAAAAATACGAGTTTGCAGTTCAAAACAACAAGCGAGCACATGGCGTCCTATATAATTAAATTCTCAATTCGTTAGATTTATGATGTTTGTTCATATTTCTAACGTCATACTCAAACGTAAGTCTTAATGTTCTTATGTATATTCTATTCCAGTTTTAAGAGCGAGAAATGTGTCTTGGAGTTACCCATTGTATAATCTACTCTTTTCATTCCTTGTTCAGATCAGGACTTTGACAGCGCCCGCGTTAACATTTTTATCTCGAAAACACGTTTCATGGATGATTTTTTATGACGTAGGCCTATATTGTTATAAATAGGACATTCCCGTCGTCTTAAAAGGAAAGTTCCCTGCTAGAAAGAACACAGTCTGACACAGTGTGATCACAGTGTGTTCACTTAGTGGACTACGTGAAAATATCATTCACACTGTTAAAATGCTCAAATTTAACAGTGTGATATATTTTCACACTGTGGACATCTCGACGGTGCGGTTGTTTACAGTGTGTTCACATGGTCGACTATGTGAATATGTGATCCACACTGTTGAAATGCTTAAGTTCAACCGTGTGAATGTGATGTAATGTTGTGTTCCACACTGTGAACACACTGTGGCTCACGCTGTGGGACGCTATGTTCTTTCCAGTGGAGTTCATCATGACAAAGAGTTGGTTCTAGCAAAGTAATTGACATTAGATGCATTGGCGTACCTAGGATTTTCCGAAGGGGGGGGGGGCAAATTCGTCCGCAAAAAATTTGACAAACAAAAAAAAAAGGGTCTGGAACCACAAATAAAGGACTTCGTACCGGGAAAAAAATTGACAAGCAAAAAAAAAAAAAAAGAAGGAGCGGGCCACTTGTGGCTCGTCAAGGATCAGTTGTGACTCGCCGGGGGGGGGGGGCACGGATACGTCCCTTGCATGGGTTGTGACTCGTCAGTCTGCCCCCCCCCCGTAGGTAAGGTAATGATTGAAAGATATACTGCTAAAGGTTTGGTCGAAATCCACCAACGAAAAAGTGAGCTAATAATAATGATAAGTGTTCTCGCTTTAATTTTTCGCCTTTTATTAAAACCAATTTTATCGTCATGGTTTCATTCCTCTGTAATGAATAATATGCACCATATTCAAAGCTTGCTATTTTATCATTTTGCTGCTATTGTATACAGTCCGTTTCACTCGATGGCACACAGCTTAAATTGGCAATGATCTGAAATACCAACCACTTCTCATAAAAAAGTTTCTCGGCCATCACTGGGTTTAGATTATACAGATATGCTTGTGAATTGTATTCAGTTTCAATTGCCATTCAACCATTTTGGTAATTTCTATATTTGTCATGGTTGTGATAATTTATTTTCTTCATGACTATATTGAAACTGAAATAGGCTTACAATACACGGCTTTATATGACCTATATTGTTTGTAATATTTTCATTCGGAGTTAGTATCCCAGGTGAATCCAGGATTAATTTGGAGGGAAAATTCCGCATAAAACATTATTCCATTATTGGGGGATCTTAGTTTTGACGATTAATAAAAGAAATATTTTGAAATGATATATTTTCATCAAAATATAGTAGAACCCTCCTCTACTTCTGTGCATGCCTGAGTAGGCCTTATAATTATGATTATTTAAAATGGCACTAAAAGTCCAAGTTTGACACTGACCAAATCTACTGATGTTCTATTTTAATTGTCAAATCATCAGTTCATTGAAGACACTTTGGTCCAAAGGATGGGGTGACATTGAAGAGATTGTCTACGGTTTGCCATAATATATGTATTTATATTTTAATTGTGGAATTTATTGTATTTTTTCTTAACAAGCCTAGAACCTGTTACAAAATAGATTAAAGTTCAAACTATTTTCATCAAAAGAGGATTCAGAATATTTTTTGAATTGTTTTCTTTATTTTGGGGGGGATCTCTTCTGCAAAAATGAATTAATGAAGTTGGGCTTTTTATTGTGGTGTCAACATCGAAAAAAAACCAGCACAGCATATCACCATCGCCAACTTACCCACACACACAAAAGCAAAAGGACCCTTCCCACACACGCAAAGGTATACACATGCTCTTTTTCTGATGAGGTAAGATCACTGATCTGTATAGTAGCTGTTATTATAGAATCAGTGGGCAATATTCCCTTTTGGTGTACAACCGAAACCACTTTGGATAATTATTTTGATATCATCGCTCAATGAACATCACCACATTTTAGAAGGGAACTTACGAATGACGGAGGGTCGGAATCCCAACGACAACGAATCTTCTGAGCGCGATGGAAACAATCTAGCAATGCAGACCTCATGAAAGATAGTATTAATACATGTATATTACTATTAATCATGCATATATTCCCTGAAGGTCAGGTTCCCTTTGTTCGAAGAACCAACGCAATTTTGTCAGAATCATGTCGTGGGAATCATGGCGATGGATTCCAGCAACTTACCCCCTTTTTACAAAGAGGGCTTTTCAAATTACTGGGTCTGTAACTTCTTCGTATTATCGTATTTTTTGCGCTGCAGTCAGAAGGTTTCCCGTCTCTGATTCGTTAGGACCACAATTTGATTATTAAGGGTGTTCCAGCAAAAAAAGCAGTGGAATGGTGCAGTTTCTTTATAACGTATTTTGCCTTCAAAAGTTTGTCGTTTGCATTTATTAGTTTAGTCATCCTATTAGAGAAAAATATAGTCCGTCCCTTCAATTTGGTAATTTAAATATTAAAAAAAAAATTGAAAGCATTGTTCTTAAAGTTCACTCATCCTCTGCATTTTTGGGACAACTGACAAAGGCAATGAAAAGTTCATTAACTACATTATCATTTTAGCAATCACAAAATGTTTATTTTTTCGCATTATAATATAAAACAAATCTGACGATGGTTCCACGACAGTACAAGATATATAATCATAGAAAAAGGGGCGCCAAAAGAAAACCACAATACTTATGTGTTTTTACAATATATCAATTCTATTACACTCATTCAATAGAAGTATAGATTTTCACTGTTTTGCTGATAGGCCTTTCCCGATACAAAATCATTTCAGCATATAATTTGTCTCCGGATTTTTTTCTCTGGAAACACTCTGATTCGGTATTCTATTTGATGCATCAAACCTTTATTTCATTTCCTTTTATCATCAAAAAAGTACTTTAAGAATTCGAGAGATTATTAAACATTAACGGAGAACTTGCAACATTTCATTATGCAATACAATTATTATTTGACATTTCGGATATGTTTACTAAATCACGTGTAATTTCTAAAGTACTACAGAAATACAGGTCGTGTCAGTTTGTATGCATTAGACGTGTTTGATTATGATTTCAACACAACTTAAAATCGGATGAAAAGTGGGAAACAACTTGATTATTTTATTGTATTATTGTTAGATTTGTCTACAGTGGGACTCCTTGGTTAATATGATTTATTTTTACAAATCCGGGGTATCTAAATGGGGAACATTGATTAACAAACGAATGTTACGATATAAATAACTTTATGAAATACCAATATAATAAACCAAATTACGCTCAAGTTTCCGGCGAAAAAAGGGCGTCTACAATTAAGTCTATACGAATTTCAGTTTAAAAGAGAAAACCTCGCAGAAACAACAGAAAACATCCACAGATTTACAAAGATTATAAAAGATCACTAAAACCTAAACGTAGACTATGTACATGATTGAAGCATATAAAACTTTATACAAAAATGTAATCATCCATAATTCCTGTGAGTGATACTGGGTAGTCACGTTTTTTTTTTTTTGGGGGGGGGGTGATCAATATAACACAGCCGATATTCAAGTTTTTCATTTGACATTAAATTGACATTTCCTTTATTTATGTAAATAAAACGGGGAAATGTTGTTTTTCTACAAAAGAGACATTGAAAGACAAAGAACAAACTATGTTGACTTTTACTTGCATATCCATAGATATTTTATTTGTATAGGGAAGTATCTGCATAAATTATATTTTTTTAATTCAACGAGTTTGAAATGCTATGTCAGAAAGTAAATAAGTAACTCCTCTAATTGCACAACTTAATCAAACCAACGACCAAATGATTACGTCGCATATTTATGACAATAATCTCGTAATAGTATTCTGAAAGACAATATAGTTCAATGTGCATCACTTTAGGCATATTGTAGCCTCTTAACCGGCGGCCTCGTTTCCACAAGAGTCTCAGCCTCTAATTTTATTTCAGCGTTCAAAAAATAGTAATACCGACAACAAAATATTTCAAGTCATTAACTCATATGTGTTTAATTTTTATGTAAAGTAGTTTCTATCGACAAAGTGAAAAGATTATGATCATGGATTTGGAGTGTTCGTAAATTGTTTAATCAGTATCCCTTAGAAGTAATCACAGATTTCAGATTTTTCCCTTTCATCACTGCCAAAGCCAGGGCCTCTACAGCAAAAAGCGTATATTGATCGTATAGTTAATTTTGTATGAAAGACGAAATCAATTGCAAACAAATCCGTATGATCAATCCCCAAGTGTTGTGGTGAGGGACCCTAGGGGCGTGTTTTATAAATGAAATATCGGGATGTTTTATCCGACAAGTCCCGTTTTATCAGACAGTACCATAGTAGCGGTGCTATTCAGCCAATCAAAATCAAGGAAAGTTGTCAGATCTGACAACTTGTCTGTCGGACGAAAATGTTGATAAAAAATGATCCCAGGTGATATAATAGTTTGAGTTGATAAATGGAAGTTTTCATTATTTTTTGCTTTTTGCCACCACCTTAGGCTGGTTGGTCCAGTGTTGCTGCAGAGGTCGGATCTTAATCATGTTGATATGAGATTGAGGAGACCAGCTAGAAAGGGTGATAGTTTATTCACGTGCCATCGCCTGTCCACCATCCGCCCATTCCTGTGATTAAGACAAATGAAAGTAAGGGATGGAGGAGAAGGAAAGAATAGGAAAATTTTGAAATAGAGAAGAGAAAATGGAGATTGATAGAGAAAAGAGATGGGAAACAAGAGCAAAACGGTTTTAGAAGACTAATATCGACGGTGAAGGGCATATACGAAACAAACAAGTCAAAATGCACCAATACGTGAGATAATTCAGGGGTAAAAATACCATTATAAAGACAGAAGAAAGAAAGACAAGGTCCTGAATTTCGGCAAGATGACTTCGTCAGAGAAGCTCGAGAAGGGGTGTGTTCTTGGTCGCATGCTTCTTGTCTCCTCTTCCCATATAAGTCTTCAGGGTCCTAATGTCCTGATCGATATCATTGATCTTAACGAGATCCAGGTGTGGGCACTGTGACTCTTCTTGACGTTAAGAGACCAATGTCTTTAGTTGTTTCATTTAGGATTGTCCCCGGGGATCAAGTGCCTTTCGCCCGGATCCTGACAAATTTTAAAGATCAATAGGGGCATATCTTGTGTCATTGTCTTACTGTCATTCATTCGACTTGATAAGGTCCAGGAATGTATAATCTAATCGGTCTACGTGCCGCAAAGAAGTCGATTTACGAGATCAAGGGACCATATTCTGCTGTTCGCAACTTCTCATTCCCTGCTTAAGTCCCTTAGAATAGGTCCAATATATTTCTTCCTTGACTCACGGGCGGGATGAATTCAATATGACGAATTTCAAGGATCAAGAGACTAGCTTGTTCTGTTGTCTACCCATTGTTCTTAAGTCAATTTGATAAAACCAAGAATTGTCTTCTTGACTACTCGTCCCCATGCAGATGACTTGATAATCGAGGGCCAATGACGAAACTATTTTTCTATGTGCTTTTTTATTTTCATGAAGTCGGCCAGACAATTATGCTCCTGGATCTTGCCTTCTTGGAAACTTTCATGATTGGCTTTACGACGTCAAGATACTGATGTTTTGGCCTATACTTCACAGTTTTCTTGTCCTCATTTAATCGCCTTGATGAGATCAAAGAACAGGATTTTTCAGGGCGAGGTCCACATCGAGGATAATGGAACAGTTTCACCTTTTCTTATTACGTTCTTGTATTCATACTGTTGACTTGACGAGTTTCATGATTGTGTCATCCTCTTGTCTCGACAAAAACGACTCGACGAGTTCAAGGAGCCGATAGCTCATTCTGCTATCTCCTGAATATAATATAACACCAAATCGACTTGAAAAGATTCACGATATTGAATATTGGTCCCGATCAAGTTTCACCTGATTGGTTTGTTGTCTTCTTGTCCCCGTTAAGCTGAGTTGATGAGATGCATGAACAACGTGGTCTTATTATGTATAATTATTCAGACAAGGTCGCCGCAGCACAGTAGACATGATATTGGCAGCACAACAACTCCAGGAGCAGAATGGTGATCTCTATACCACCTTTTTGGACCTAATTAAGGCAATCGATACTGTCTGCAGAGAAGGACTCTGGATAATCATGGCTACGTTCGGCTTCCCTACCAAGTTCATCTTACTAGTCAGACAATTCCATGATCATGATGATCATGATGATGGCATGTAAGCTTGCGTGCAGGCCCAAGGTGTCACTCAGAACTTTTCCCGGTCACAAATGGCGTGAAACAAGGCTGTGTCCTTGCCCCAGCTCTGTTCAGTCTGATGTTTACTGCTATGCTGACTGATGCTTTTCGTAAAGGTGGCATCAAAGTGGACTTCAAATTCCGTCCTGACAGGAAGCGGTTCAACCTACGGAGACTACAAGCTAAAACCAAAGTCCAGGAAGAAACAGCCTGTGACTTTCTCTTTGCTGATGACTGCACATTGAATACGAGTACCCAGTCCGACAAGCAGAAAAGCATAGACCTATTCGCCAAAGCATGTGATGATTTCGGTTTGACGATTAGCACAAAGAAGAACCTGACGGCTGCAGATAAGTTCATTTACCTTGGCAGTACGGAGTCTCGGTCTTTCAGGATTGATGAGGAGGTCTCCTACAGAATTTTACTTTCAGCAGACTAGGGAAAGGGTCGTGGAGAGAAGAGGAACCATTCTGCTGACAAAACTAAAGGTGCACATTGCAGTCATGCTGCTGTCTCTGCTATATGGCAGTGAAACCTTGACAGTGGTGGTCGTCTTCGCTAGCAAAGGACGAACATCATCATAATTTTTATATTGACAACTACGTCATCTTTACAACATGTACAAGATTCAGGGAATACTCTATACTCGTTGACGTCTCTTTCCGAAAACAAGAATGAGGATCTTTAATTCATATTGCCTTCATGACTTCTCTTCCTGACGAAGTCGACTTGACGAGGACCAGAGAACAATATTATTTTGCTTTCTGTGATAATTTCCCCCGATAAAACTGACTTTGACTTTAGGGATCCATGAACAATGTGAGTGTCAAATGAGATAATTAAGTGAATTTTTACTGTTAGGAATCTGTGCCCCAATCGACTCTCCGTAGTTAAACCATAACTTACGACCAGGGTTTAATTTAAACTTGAGTTCAGAACACGGGCAATGAAAACTCAGTGCAACAAATTGTTACTCATTTGAATGAACTCCAAATATGTGTTTCGATTTAACAATACCACACATTTTATTCCATTTATTCGCATTAATAAAACATTATGAAACCCTCCAAGTTAAAAAAAGGATAAAGTATTTATTTCATAAAGATGTAGGAAGTAAGTTCGAAACTTGATCTCGATATTTTAATTCCAATAGACTTCCTACAATCCATTGTCCATTGATAACATTCGACATATCAATATTATTCAGACTGGCACAATCTGCAATTTTAAGCAGAAGTTGTTCAATGTGATTAAAGAAAATGAGTAGGCTAGATTTTATTAAAAACAGGAAGAATTTACTCACCATATTTTCTTGGGCTAAGGCACAAAGTGTACAAAACCAGATGCATATCAGATCGTTGACATACGACCCCTGTAAGGAAGATATAAAAATATTTCATTCATTATATTTTTTTCAATTTAATGAAATATTTAAAATGATTGGTTGTAAACCTACGAGAATGCAGCAAGACACACACCTCTTAACCAAAAACATGCCAACAGTCCTAAACAGGATTGGAAATACAAACCAATGCGTCGATGAATATTCTGTCCGACCGAAAACACTGGTATTTAAGACTACACCGCAAAATATGTGGTGCTAACCCGTGTACATAGGGGACCACACCAGTTGTTTTACACCGATGTTAAACTGATAATGTTAGTTTAACATCTATAGGTGTATTACAACACCTTTTTACACTCTTTGGTGTTGTGTTCAATCTCCAGGGTGTGGTCCTTTATTGACACCAACTGGTGCCAGTTTTCACACTAGAGTTTTTACAACGAAACGGATGTGATTGAGATTATGGTTTATTAAAGTGTGTCAGGGTGTTCCTTGATTTTGACCATTTTGGGGTTAGGAGTAAATAGTCATCAACGTCATCGGCTATTGATATACATGTATATTATTCTTTTTGGGGGCATTCGCACGAACTCCACTTCACAAACATAAAAGGCTTAAAACAGATAGGCCTAAACAGAATTCACACAGAGAAAAGCAAAACGTCAATGAAGAGCAGAAAGGGAAATACCATAATGGTAAGATCATAAACGTACGCCCCCCCAAAAAAAAAAAACACCCAAAACCCATGTACAGTCATTGTCACAGAGATGGAAAGAGTTATAAAAAACAAGGATTTGGTTGGGTTTTTTGTTCTGAAATATGCTAAATTATCATGGGAATTTTGAGTGGAATATGCCATTCGGTTATCTCAAATCAGTTTCCTCTTTCGAGCGGCATGTTCTTTTGTTTATCAATAGACCAAATTAAATTGAAATGATACAGATAATTCTAATGATATAAATTATGACGACATTTGAGCCCCAATTAACATCTTTGCATGGATTGCCATGGATCACTGGTGCAGTGAGGCTAATTTGTGGGGTTTTTTAGGGAGGTTGACTCTGACAATCCTCAGTGAGCACTATATCATCTGAAAATGAACACTGAGCAAAACAAGAAAGATCCCATTACATCTATAACACGAAATTAAGTCTGTCATACATCTAATACTGAAATTGGAATATTTTCATTTTTTGCACCTTTACTAATGTCACCTCTGGGAACTCCTAGAAAACACACCAGGGGCCCTCTGCAGAGAGGGATGCAATCAAACATAACTCCAACCAAACAGAAGCTCGTATTTTAGACTGAGTTGCGTTTCAACGCAAGTCTTTCTTCAGGCCCCTGCATGGTGGGTGTTTCCTAAAGCTGTTCGTAAGTTAAGAGCGCCTTTAAGAACGACTGGTGATCCTTTCTTTCGCGCTATATAATCACCAATGAACATTAATGGTGAATATCATTCACCACAATAAATGATCCTCAGTCGTTCTTAAAGTCGCTCTTGACTTACGAACAGCTTTACGAAACACTCGCATGTCCTTGATCGTTTTGACCGCTTGTACCGACATACGTAGACATGGTGAACCGTTTTGTCAATACCATCATTTCTTGATATCATGAATAGCCATTTGTTAACAACAGAAATTATCCATCATAATTATAATGAATCCAAACTCATTTATATTTGGTTGTTAACAAATTTACGATTTTGTTAATATCAAGAATAGAATGCCAATTGCTTTATTTATTTATTTGTCGTTTAATTTTAACAGGGTAGCCCTTTCAGTTACAAGAACTGCTCGACCAAGGGGCCCTGTATCAACAGAGATTAAAAACATAACAAAACAATATCACATAAAAATCGTCAACAAAATGAACAAAATAATCAATGAGAAAGAAAAATGAAATACATTTCATGTTTAAAAGTAAAAAAAAAATCACTAATAAACTTATGATAACGGAAAGTGTAACAGAAAGTATTCATTGTGGAAATCTTAAAACATATTTGTGTGAGGGATATCGATTAACATTGTTTTGTAAAAGAATTTGCTAAACGGAGAAAAGGGGATAACGTATTCCATATTCTAGAGCCATGATAACAAAATGATCTTTTATAATTATATAATTGGTATAGGATTTAAGGAGAGCATGTCTGGCCAAACGTACAGTACGTTGGCCCAGAACAGAGAATGTACTAAAACGGGGAAACAAAACGCAAGAAAAAAATAATCATTAAGGAAGTGGGGTAGAAAAATCTAGAAAGAAAAAAGAGGAAAACATAAACGAGAAAAAATTACACAAAAAAGGAAAAGAAAGAAAAATAAAACGATAAAGGAGAAAGAGAAAAGGAAGAAGAGCTGTTTAAAATAGATCTTTTCAATTGCTGGGAAAAAATCGTCAATTCTGACTTGTTGCCATTATAAAGCCAAAGAAGGAAAAAGAAGAAATTGAAAACTGTCAAGCGGAAAATGAATATATTGATTTTATCAATACTGAATGGAAAAAAGAAACGAAACTTGAAGTTAATGTAAGAAAGAAAGAGGAAAACACAAAGGGTAGAATTAAGTGGATAGTACAAAAACACAAATTCAACGGGAAGGGGAAAAGGATGATATAGACCTACATGTCTATGAAATGGTACAAGAGAGGAGGTCGTCATTGTGCTTTATTTTGTTTAATGTGAGATAATTACTAATGTCAAGTGATGCAAGAAATGTTTCAACTTCTATGAAAATAATAATGAAGTTCAATATTATTGTCAGTTGTTAGAAAGAATCAAAATTTTGCCACAAAAGGAATGCTCAAGTCAACATTTCATGTGCGTCAGTTTTCATATTTGCCGAGCGAAGGGAGAGAATGCTTTTGCATGGATGTGTGCTCATGCAGGAAATGAAGGAATGAGTGATCCTAGTAGATGTATAGAAAATCGGACAGACAAATAGATAGAGAGATAGATAGATAGATAAATAGATAGATAGATATTGAAAGATATGCACAATTTGGTTGAAATATAGATTTTTATTTATTTGCAAATATGCAAGCCTAAACACATGTCTATATACATGATACACGCATTGACATTATTATGAATAGATAGATTACTATTAGATAAAATAAAGAATGAAAAAATTGGGGGAAGACAGAAAGAAGGAAATGGATACATGAAAAAAGAAAGAAAGAAAGAAGGGAAGAGAGGAGGAAAGAAAGAAAGAAAGAAGAAAGGATGAAGAAAGAAAGAAAGAAAGAAAGCAAGAAAGAAGAAAAAGAATGAAGGAAATAAAGAAAGGAGATAGATTTTAATCAGAACTACATGTATTTGGATATATAGGACTTATATGCAGGTTTAAACTTTAAACACCCTTTCACATACACACATGCACGTGTATATACGTGCAAGCCCATGCATAGTTTGAAAAAGTTCATTCAACAGTCACTTCAAACAGAGCTCAAAGATTGTGTGCTATTTGGCATTGCTTGTGTTAATCTTTATTGGGTTCAGTCAGATTATTGTACAATAAATCCATAACACTAAAAAGTTGATTTCATGAAGGTAACTGTCAAATGCTTAAGCTGTACCTCCAGATTTTTGCGCTGCACTGACTAGTAAATTTGCTCATTGGAAGACCATTCGAAGATTTTTACTATTATCTGTACCGGTAACCATGCTTTTGTTTGTAAAAAGGAAATGATGATTTTGTTTTGAAAAGTTAAAAAAAAATTGGGCAACCTAATGTGGCAGTGTAGTCACACAAAGAAACACACCAACATGAAAAATACCACGATTGTTATCATAATTGAAAATAGTGTCGTTGCTTTGCTTTCCTAGGTCTGTTTTATCATTATCCTCCACCCATGTTACTTCATGTGTACAGGGGTGATTGGCTCACAGTCATGCACTATACTTTTGCGAACCAATCTATCGTTTTTACCGATTTGAAGACTCCCATAACTGACTTCCATTATTAACCAGGATCTCGTCTTATAGTTTAGACTGATCCTATATCAGTCTCAACTATATTATGGAAATCCGTCATTGTCATATTTTTTTCCTTCCTAAAGTTTGCACAATATCCTTTATCAACAAGGGGAGAGGGTACACTGAATTTATCAAAACAACAATGAGTGCATGAGTGCACATGTATAATTATCATTATCTAGAAAATATTTTGAACACACATACATGTTATAGATTTAGGCGTTTCTGGCTTTCCATAGTTGTAGTTTACCTGATCAGTCGCAACTCTCTGTACGCCGGCCGTATATGTTATCAATATGTTACGCAGCAGACCGTGAAGAATAAGCCTTTTACAGAACCCACTTTGTGGAACATTGGAAGGCGTCTGACAATATTTGAACAAACATTTTGGCGTGACTTTCCTGTCGTAATATGGGAACATGGGGAAAGCGATATTCTTTGCCAGATGTGTAAAGATTAAGTCACGGGTTGAAATGTGGCTCTTTTGCAATGATGTTCCCTTTGTATTTATTGATAAAATCGTCAGCTGGATCATACGTGTAAGTATATTGGTGGCCAAAATCAAAGCCAGAAACATCCATCCAATTTCTATCATTATAATTGCCTTTCAAATAATAATATGCTTTACTATGAATAATATAAACCTGAAGTAAAGACCAATAAATCAATCTAATATTTATAAATTCTGTATTTATCAAGCAAGCAATTATTAGATAGTGACTGATCATTACCTACGACGAGTAATCTAACTTAGAAACGAGTTTGATCGTTGGCTATTATGATAGGTTGAGGTGCCATGGCCGAGCGGTCTAAGGCGCCTGGCTATACATGGATAGTCCGGGGTTTGATCCCGGGCCACGAAACCTATGCTCTTTTATCCTGCATTCAAATAAATGGAAATTATTTGTAACTGTGCACTTGTTTTAAAAAAATAGATAACGATTGTGAATGCTGAAGAAGAATTTACATAAAAAACTCAAACTTAAAGTCACATTTCAAGTTACCCATGGATATATTCTTACAGAAACCCTATAAAAGTCTCATTCTACTTAATGAGATAGCGAAGTGCTTTAGCTTGTCAAGTCTACTTGAAGCCTAATTATGTCGATTTTTCAACAATGCATAAGTCGACATGTGGATAGGATACACTTGTCAATTAAGTAGACTGTAATAAGTTTGATGTCGACTAGGCAGGGAACCTGCACAATGTTGTAAGTCGACAAGATGCATTATGTCGTCACGTCGACCTATGCATTTAGTACGTCGACATTTCTATGCTATTAAGACTCCAGTCGACTTGTCAATTAGGTATGATAGCTCACCATCTTACTAAGATATGTCATCATGTCTTTTATTAACGGCAGATCGTTCGATATAAATTGTTCACTCTTTGAGGATTCTGCTTCTTCTGTTATAAGTCGTTACAATTATCAAGGAATATGAAATAATACTTACATCGATTCCTTTGGCCGCCCTGGTCTTTCCTCGAATGGAAGTCATTGACCACAACCCAATACATCCCAGCATTGACAGGCATCCATAGAGGATACAGCTCTCGCCATTGGCTTCAGCATTTTTACCAGCCGTGTAACAAGGTGCAATATATGTGATGATACATATTCCTAGGTTATCAAAGCAACCAAAGGTACCGTGTTTCCATTCACCCATGATTAGTATATTAAACTTTGATGATGGTTACAATTAGAAAGTTATCCAACGCGTGCGATGGTATCAACTATCAACGGACGGATGGGGGATAGTTTGGATATGACACGGGCTCTCTGTGCAGCTGTGCGGGCGTTGCTATAGCACTAGCAAATGAAAAATAATATAATCTATATGGTTTCCAGAGCACATAGAAACGTGAACAAAGTGATACTGTGTTTTGATTGGTTGCTGGAGTTTTGGCTGGGGTGGCGGCGCTCTGCATGGATGGGCGTTGCCACTGGGTATTGGTATCGATATCACTTCGTGAATTATGCGCAATGTTGTGTCAACGAGCATCATATTAGTGTTCATTGTTATATCCCTGGAATCTTTAATATGATTATGACTGTGCGTGTGCATGGGGAAATCTATGTTAGATAGCCTCGCACTCTCACAGCAAAATATTAGGATTGTTACCCTAAGAACCTTGGTCAATAGAAAATTGCATGTCAAACGAATGGCGATTTTTCTTAACCAACAGTTGGTAGGTTCGATCAAAACCAACCTGGTATAGGTTGGTTAAACATTTCTGAGAGTGCATTCGCGATCAATGGGAAAAGCTATGGGAAATACCGGTAAAAATAAAATGAAAAGAAAAGGAAAGATGTGTGTGCGTGCGGATTTGTGGGTGACAGGTGAGTGGATGTGGGTGCGTGGGTTGGAGGTGCTGTGGCAGAGTGATCTAAGGCGCTAGATTAGACACTTGAATATCCGGGGTTCGATCCCCGGCCACGCCAACACGGCACCTATGCCAGTGAGTAAGGCATTCAATAGACAGTGCTTTTTATCCTTCATTCTAATAATGCATTCGTGTATTAAAAAAACAATAGGGACGCAATGGAAGTTTTGTAGTGAAGCATATTAGTGACCTGATGATTATTTTACCAATTTAATATTTATCTAACTCAAAAACCCCTAGGCTCTGAAGCATAACAAATAGAATCAATATGTATTGTTGTCAATGATAAATCATGTTCAAATAATTAGAACGAAATATAATTATTTATTGTATGTATATCTATATGACATCCATGCTTAGAATAAAAAAAGATAATAATAAAAAGAAGATCATTGTAACATGTAATCAGGAGTATTTATCTGATACGCTCAGAACAAACATTATTCTGCTTTAAAAATAAGATTTTAAGAGAATCGTGAATATTTCATCTGTCAATATTTCTTCACTTAATTTTCCAATAAATTAATGTGGATTTTTACAAGAATTTACACCACTCCCTTCATATTTCTTAGTAAATACATTGGTATATAATCGTCATGATTAATTATGTTGGTTTTGCAAATTACAAGAAAATAAAATACATGCATGTGTATAAAGGAATAGAGTTAATAATCTCAATAACGTACGTGTTTCCCGATAAGTTGATTAATAAGGTCTCATATTTTAATTATTTACACAGTATTCTGTAAAGTAAAGTATCTTGTTTATGTTCGTTATGTATTATGATAATAGTGTTAATGTTATAATTATAAAACAATCATATGCAAGCTCACATATTTTATGAATTTGTCATGATTTGTTATTTGCCTGTAGTAACAGTAATTTTTGTTTTCAACACTACATTTTAATGTGATTGTTATTTTGTAAATAATTATGATCAATTACATTTTTACCAGCATGTTTATCAGTGCCTCTCAAGCTATATATTCACCTTTCTTTGATCGTTTCATATTCCCGGTGGACTATCAATGTAACCCTCACATAATGACAAATGTAATGAAACATCGATCAAACGTACAGGTATTGGGTCATTAATAAATAAAAATAATGTTAGACGTTGTTTGGTGGTGTTTTGAGCTATGCCATGGTTGCAAAAAGCCTCAGTCATACCAGAATCGCAGCACGTGATCGGTCTGAACAAAGAGGTACCGTGTTATAATTATCTCTATGGCCGTAATACGAGTTAAGGTGTGCTGATGTGACTGTCGCGTTATGTTTTCGGGTGGGCAAGGTCATTATTATTCATCGTATAATCGGTGAATAGTTTCTTTTATCCATCACGCATGTCCGTTCATTATTATAGGAAACTCGTATGATCAGGATGATAGTCAATATGTACCCCCACCGAGATAAAACCATGGCAATGCAGTGCAGTGTAGCGATGGAGAAGATAAATAAGTCCATACATGATTAAGGTATGTATAATGATCATTATTGCCCACCATGCAGGAGCGGATCCCCGGCGAGTTGTTCTTTCACTCGGCAATGTCGTTTCCGTATAATATGATAAATCGATTGGGCTACATAATTAAACTCTATATAAAGAAATTAATAATTCATAATCTTTTTATTATATTCCAACTCTGAATCAGATTGAAATTTATTGCGTTGCTGTACGCAGGTTTCCTTTTGGTATAGTGGGCACAAAAAGGTAAAATGATGAAATATGCAATTGATTGATCGTATTTTTTTCTTAGTTTTTATCTCGGTGATATTGAATAAATTAGCGGAAATTCTGGGTGCATTAATTTGTAAGGAATTGCATCGAAAATGCCGACTGAAGATATGTAGGAGCACTCCTGGATGAAAACGCAAACAAACAATATTTTCGTTTAAAAAGACTGAGGCCTAAATGAGGAATGGTGATAATTGAGGCGACAAAGGTTTTTTAACAATTGCATGCCCCAGAGCGTGCCTAGCTACAGTGTATAGCCTGGCGTTTGTGTATACCGTACCTGTGTACCGATCGATCGATCGCGAGTGCGACATTAGTTTAGCGTTCGACGGATTATCGCAGTTTAAAAATTACAGAATCATTGACTTTTTCCAAAAAATGAATACATCCTGATCACAGCCAGAAAGTTCATTGAAAAAGGAGAGGAGAAAATCAATAAAACCCTCCTAACAAACAATACCATGGCCAGGCTTATTGTTAGGAGTCTGTGACACATGGCACGAATGTGAATGAGACCCTTTCAATACCTTGACCAGGCAAAAATTTACTCTTTTATTTTCCACTATATATGGGCTATTTTTACCGGATTATCATGATTTTGGTATCAATACAAAGCTTATGTAATGAACAGTCCAAGAGGATAAATAAAAATCATGCCACTAACACAAGAACCAAAGTAAAAGGGGGGGGGGCTATATTTTGTTGGAAGTATTAGGAGAAAGCATTTAGAAAATTTAATTTACTATACATTTTTCCATAATTTATCCGATAAATTTATATACGATAAGAAAGCACAGGAAACACTCTACAAGTTTGCTACGCAACATTTTCTTTCAAAATGATCGTATAAAAAGTTATGGCACTCTGAATAACAGAGTGTATTATACTGCGTAGAGGGGATCACTGCTAAGATAATGCAACACACAGGGGGTTTACAGGTGAACGCATGAAGAGTTAAACAACTTACCCCCCCCCCCCCCACACACACACACACACAAACACGACAACACACTAGCTCACACACACAAAGGGAACGGAAAATGGACCTTTATGGAAAAGATAGAAAGTGGATGATAGCAATTTTACCAGGATGAAACCCAACATGTATGGCAGATTTTATTTTCGCCCCCTGATCACCATTCATGATCACCATTCATGATTGCATGATCTCGCGAATATGTACGACCATTATCATCGGCGGATCCAGGGGGGGTGCGCAGGGTGCGCGCGCCCCCCCTAATATCAAAATAAAAAAAAATAAAAAAAAGTAAAAGAAAGAAAAGGCGCCGCTTGAAAAATTAAAAATAAAGGAAAGAAAGGGAAAAGGCGCAGCTTAAAAAAATATACACTGATATAACATTCGCAACAGTAAAGGAAAGACTATCCCCAGCAAGGCGTAATCATATCATCTTCCTTATTTTTTCTTTTAACTACCCTTTACCCAACAACTTCGCCGGTAGCAGTGCGCTGCCTGCATATAACTGGCGCCAATCAAGAATAATCAGCGCCACCTTAATCTAAATCGGCGCCGGACAAGACTAATCAGCGCTATTTAGTTATAAATCGGCGCTAGTCAAGAAAAATCGGCACTGCCAGAGTCTTAACCGGCGCCGATCAAGGATAATTAGCGCCACCTAAATCTAAATCGACGCTGGACAAGAACAATCGGCGTCATCTGGTTATAAATCGGCGCCGGTAAAGAAAACTCGGCGCTGCCTGAGTTCTTAACCGGCGCCGATCAAGGATAATCAGCGCCACCTATATCTAAATCGGGGCTGGTCAAGAATAATCAGCCCCACCTGGTTAAAAATCGGCGCCAGTCAAGAATAATCGGCGCCTCCTGGTTCTAGATCGGCGCCAGTCGATTATGGATTGCCGCTGCCTGAATCTTACGTACAAATAATCAGTACTACTTCTTTAAATCGGCGCCGGTCAAGACAAATCGGCGCTGCCTTTGTCTTAACCGGCGCCGCCAAAATTTAAATCGGCGCCGGTCAAGACTGATCAGCGTCCCCTGATTTCAATAAATAAGCGCCGGTAGAATAATGAAGAAGGGCCTATTGCTAACCAAATCTAGATCGGCGCCGCGGTCAAGAATGATCGTTTTGCCCTCCCCCAATAATTCCGCATGTGCAAAAACAATAAGATGGTAATGTTACACAGAAATCAGCAAACGAGATTGAGCTGCACAACTCGTTCTTTATTAAAAATCGTGCTCAAATTATCCGCTTTTCAGATTGGAACATAAAAATTTTCAGCTCGCGCTTCGCGCTCGCATCATTTCTGTAGCAAAACCCCATACTTTTCATTATTAAATAGGTGAATAGAATGTCCCGTTTTTAGTTCTGAACCTCAAAAGAACTCCCGCTTCGATTTGCAATAATCTTTTGTTGGATATAATCTTGTTCTTTATTAAAACGTACATTAAACTGTAATGTTTTCAGATCGAAAAATCACAATTTAAGCTCGCGCTTCGCGCTCGCATTTTTTTTAGATACCCACCTTAATCATTGGTACCGAGAATGCTTAGAACATCAAGCTTTCTGGTCACAATATAAGTAAATTTCAGCTCGCCCTCGGCACTCGCATTATCTGTGTAGTGAGATATGTATCCTCCTCATGAGTTACTACAAACAGTCCTAAACAGGCACCTTTTTCCTGTTTTCAGGTCAGTATACTTTAAAAATTTCAGCTCGCGCTTCGCGCTCGCATTAATTTGTCGGTGAAATATGTGTCTCTATCTCATGAGTCATATATATCTATATGATATGAGTCATATATATATATATATATGCATGTGTGTGTGTGCGTGTGCGTGTTTTGACAGGGTCAGGCATTACCCCTTTTTCTTTTTCAACATTTTCTTTTATGGCGCCGGTGAAGTGCAAAAATATGTGCGCCGCTCGGCAGTGCGCCCCCCCTTTCGCCAAAAGCTGGATCCGCCTATGATTATTGCTGATGCATCACGGGCAAACAGAACAAAATTGTCGCAAAATGTCGCACGAACCTCTGCAAGAAGGCCCTGAAAATATTCGATATTCGGATCCACAACCCTCCTTTCCCCTTTTTACCGCATAGCAGGGGTGGCGCAACAGGAGTGGGGGGCAATGAAATGTCTCCATGTTTTTTTTTTTCAATAAAGTGGAAAGAAATAAACTTTCTCTCAATAAATAGAAAAGAAACGAAAGACAGTATAAAAGAGCTTCAAAATTTTGAGTTGTTTCATTTTACCTGTTTTGTTGAAAACAATTAAAAACACCTTAATATCGTCGAGCACCCTATCAAAATACCCTCCCCCGCCCAGACAGTATAATAATGATAATAATAATAATATAGGTATATTTACCCAGGGAAGCCGCTTCAGTTCCGAAAACTGTTCTCCCAGCGGGCCCTACTATTTCTCTTATATCATTCTGCATGAGAAATGAATGCAAGTCCCCATTTACTGAAATCTTATATCAGCGAAATATTATGTCAACAAAATCCCATTTTGAAACAGATTTTGACATAATATTCAGAAAATAATGTGATATTTCACCCTTTCTTCTTTCCTTTTCTCTTTTTCTTTCTTGGTTGAGAAAAAATTGAGAGGGGTGGCGTTATAACCCCCAGCCCCCCCCCTCCCCCACCCTTTTGGTATACGCCAGTGCTATAAACCCTTAACTTTTATCAAAAAGGAAAGCTATGAAAATAATGACTGTCTCTTTTGAATACTCATATTTTTTCTTATCTGCTGAAGTCCTGCGTGAGTATATACACGCATGGAACATTTCAGTTTCGCGTATTGAACATACACGCTTGTGTTTTCCTCCTGCAGCGTTTGTTTCGAATAGTAACCATCTCATATTCCTTGAGGTAATTATATGTAAAATTAATCAATTTAAAATGTGTTTGTCTGGAATCATATAATAGGAACACTTATTCCAAAGGAAAAGGGACGCCATCAGCACATTATCAGACTGTATACATTTTGAGCAAACTAGGAAAGAAAAGAGGCATTTTTGGGTTAATAATGCTTTTTGTCACAATAACTCTGATCTGTCTTAATCGGTTGAACTTGATTATGATTAAAAAAAGAAAGAAAAGAGGCATTTATTGAAATTAATAAGGGCATATCGAGGTAGGGCATTTTAATTAGAGGCTAGGAATGGATTTCTTTATCAAAATAAGCAGTAGGCGAAAGGAGTGAATCATAGTCCAGGATAGGCCCCATAGAAACTTGACCAAACCTTGTTTTTTTTTATATATACAATATTTTTTGATGGTTTCTTGTCAGTTCGAGGGTGCTGATTACGAATCTGGATGATGCCACTCGTGTAACCTTGAGCATTTTCCGCAAATTGGCAAAATCCAATATGGCCGCCAAAATATGCAAATTACCCATGCATGAAAATCCTAAAATTTCCGCACATTGGCTATGAAATGCATGAAATCGTGTGGCAGGATTAAAATACTCTCTGAAAAAATAATTTTTGACAAAATATTTATTTTCCTGATATTTAAAATGGCCGCCATAGGCCAGTGTATACTCTATTATGTACAATATGAATAGGGAAAACTCATTTTCACAAAACTTAGCACTTAAGTGCAAAAACTCGCGATGTATGAATGAAGTAATATGTGCAAATTATCATTACTAACGAGATATATTATTTATTATGCTCATATGGGGATATTGCTGTATTTTGATATCTAAAATAGCCACCACTGGCCCAAAGGGTATGTACAATGGCAATGGCCGGGGCCAAAAAAAAAATGACAAGAGTGAGCACTAAAATGCATATTATTAAGATAAACGAGTGGAATGCTGAGTAAAAACATCATTCCCATCATTGCCATTAATATGCCATTTATGTGATAAATGCTGTATTTTGACATTCAAAATGGCCGCCAGCCATATGCCCTATTTTCATGTACAATGCGAATGGTCAAACTAATTTTCACAGGAGTGAGAATCCTAAAATGCATAAAACTGTGATATACGAGTTATTGTCTTAAACATGATTTCTAACTAAATACATCACATATTGGTCGTGGAGGTAATGAATGCTGTACTTTGACATCCAAAATGGCTGCCATAGGTCCTAAAACTATTGTGTACATTGTAACATGGGACTTATAACTTTGACAGAATTTGGCTTTGCTTGACTCTAAATATTGCATATAATTGTGATTTGTGAAAGGGTGAAATCTAAAACCATGGTTTCTACCGAAACATCATGTGTAATTAAGTTGATAAATGCTGCATTTTAAATTGAAAATGGCCACCATAGACCCTTATCGTATAATATACAATTTGAGTGGAGATAAACAATGTTCACAAAATGGGCATATATGGCAGGCATTTTGAAAGTTGAAATACAGTCTTTATCACCTGAATTACTTAAGATATGATGTTTTCAGACAATATTTCAAATTATTTCAGAAATAATTTGTTCCCATTCACATTGTGCATAATACCATAAGGGCCTGTAGCGGCCATTTTGACTTTCCAATAACAGTATTTATCGCCTAACTGGCAGAATAAATGATATATCTTAATAGAAATTATGCCTTCAGACAATATTTTACTCATTGATCACTATTACGTGCATTTATGGTGATCACTCCTGTGAATATTGGTTACCCACTTTGCATTGTACATGATACTGTTAATGTCTATGGCGGCCATTTTGAAAGTAAAAATACAGTATTTAACACAAACTTGAAACCTAAATGATATATTTCGTTAGAATATATGTTTTTTAGACTGTATCCCATTAATTTCTCACATATGCATTTTAGTGCTCTCTCTTGTGATTTCTTTGCTCCTCTTTCCCATTGTGCATAATACTTTTTAGGGCCTTTGGCAGCCATTTTGAATATGAAAATAAAACATTCATCACATACATGGCATTTTAATAATTCATTTCGTTAACAATTATGTTTTTAGTCAGTATTCCACTCGTTTAATGTTACCAAATATGACATAATAAATGATATATCTCGTTAGTATTGATGATTTGCATATATTACTTCGTTCATACATCGCGATTTTTTGCACTTTAGTGCTAATTGATGTTGTACTTTAAATTTGACTTTGTATTGTTTGATTTTGTTGTGCTTTGTGAACGGAAAATGAATAAAATCTAAAATCTAAAATCTAAAAAAAATCTAATTTTTGTGAAAATTAGTTTTCCCTATTCATATTGTACATAATAGAGAATACAAGGGCCTTTGGCGGCCATTTTGAATATCAGGGTAATAAATATTTTGTCAAAATTTTTTTTTCAGAGATTATTTCACTCCTGCTACACAATTTCATGCTTTTCATAGCCAATGTGTGAACAATTTTAGGATTATCATGGGTAATTTGCATATTTTGGCGGCCATATTGGATTTTGCCAATTTGCGGAAAATGCTCAAAGTTACACGAGTGGCATCATTCAGATTCGGAATCAGCACCCTCGAATTGACAAGAAACCATCAAAAAAATATTGTATATATATATAAAAAAAAAAAAAAAAAAAAAAAACAAGGTTATGGCTCTTCTATCCTGGACTAATAGGGCTATTTAGGGACTCTACACTTAAAGGCCTCCTTTTGCAATAAGCAAAACGCTAAATAAAGAAACCTGGCTCTCATCGGACACGAAAAGAGAGTATTTTTATGGACTATTACTGATAAGGAACAGGCAGCTATATAAGGATGCAAATGGCACTCGCTAACAACTAAAACGGTCGTAACTCGATCGTGAGGGGTCATTTCTTTCCCGGCTAAAAAGGTTCCTTTTCGGTGCATTATTTAAGTGGAAGCACTTTGCCTCCCCTCCGGATCGATCGCCGTCCTGCTTTAAAATCATGACCCAATTTTTTCTTTGTTTTATGGTTTATGTTATTATTATATGGCTATCAAACAATTGAATTAAATTGGATTTACTCTAGTGCTACTAAATTGGCAATAACCTTATAGCCTAGTTCCTGGGTCCATCATGCTATATAGAAATCTCAGTGAAATTTTTATATTTGCTCTTATTTCTAATTGCTACTTCGATCTTTGTAAACATTTTCTATTGTATGGAGGTTTGTATAAAACTTTTGCCGAGAGGACCGGGGATTTAAAAATAAAAATAATAATCGAAGGGGGCCGGGGCCATCGTTAAGGTCATCCGGACAAACCTAAAGGAGAATCGATGAATAGGCCTACTCTGTCATAGCCCCGGTGGCTTAATATCGGGAACTTCTGGGGGGGGGCACGTACATTGACGAGTGGATACCATATAGCGCGACCATTGACACGTAACTGAACTTTTTCAAGAAAGGGTACGTTACGTACGTGACGTTAAGCGTGTCAAAAACACTAGAATAATGAAAAAAGTATCTATTTCGCTAAGAAATTTGCTATACAATCAATTAAGACTAATTTTTAATAAAGGATGTACTTTTTGCCCCAGGAGTCAACACTACGTGTTGAGAGTAATCGCGATTAGCGCGAGTTGGGCTGTAGTAAACCCAATATGTAGGGGTATGTAGGTAAAGGTAAAACCGATGTCCGTGTTTGAAATATCGCTGTACTATAGGGGTACAATCCCGGGGGGGGGGCACTTACATTGACGAGTGGAATATGGAAATTACGTGTTTAGGGTGTTTTTCGAGACCCTATGGTCGCGCCATGGAGCTAACAGAGATGGTATCCACTCGTGAATGGAAGTGCCCCCCCCCCGGGTACAATTGGGTTTGCCAGTATTTTTTTTTTTTTTTTTTGCAGGAGTTTCTGCATTTTATTCAGGAATCAATGATAGATTAACATGTTCACATAATTGAATGAATACAAATTAAATGTGACAATTTAAAAGATACAATGTAAATAATACAAACAAGACTGATAATTAAATCATACCTAAGCATGCGATATAGTTCGGTAAAATACAGGGGCCAGCTATTATAAGCACAGAGGTGCTTGAAGCAATAGCAGCCAGGAGAGGGGGCTACATGAAAACCATCATAAATTATATTTGATAAGTTGATCGTCACGAAATATAAGATTTAAATATATATATACATATATATACCCACATATATATATATATATATATATATATATATACATATATATATACATACATACACACATATACATTGGTATAAAAAAATTGGTAAAAAGAAGTGCAAGTGTGTGCATGTGGGTGAGTGCAGGTGTATTAAATTAGGTATACTTAGATATAAGAAATTTTTTCAACGAAGCTTTAAACGAATAGAGAGATGTACATTGTTTTATATCATGAGGCAATGCATTCCAAATGTCTGGGCCACGGTGGCGTATCGTCTTATGAGCGAGTAATATTCTTGGGTTGGTTAAGTGGAGATCTGTTGAATGCCGTGTTGGATAATTGTGAATGTCTTTGTTGTAAACAAAAAAATTGCGAAATGGAATCGGGATTGTATTGGATGAAAATTTAAACATAAATATGGCCGTTTGGTAAATGTTAATATCTTCAATTTTCAATGTTTTTAAGTTGTGAAATATTGGATCAGTATGTGCAATGAAATGTGAATGAGTACATATGCGGAGTGCTTTCTTTTGGAGACGGAAAATCCTTTCTATTTTTACCTTATTACCATACCCCCATACTAAGTTGCAGTAAGATAAGTGAGATAAAACGAACGAATTATAAAGCATAAATAATGATTTTTGGGAGATATAGTATTTTAATCTAAACAAAATTCCTATTCCTCTGGATGCCATCATGCAAATATTGTGAATGTGACTGTTCCAGGTTAAATTTGAGTCAATCCATACACCTAAAAATTTGGTTTCTTGTTTTTCAATGATAGGGATGTCATCTATATATATATTAAGGAACATATGTTTAGTTTGAATGTGTTTAAAATACATAAAATTTGTTTTGCTTATATTTAGGGAGAGTTTATTAGCTTTAAACCATTTTGATAATTTCTTTAATTCTAAATTAAGTGTCAGGACGAGTATACTTAAGTCTTTGTGGGAATAGAAGACATTTGTATCGTCTGCAAATAAAACATATGTTAATTCTCGAGATGCATTTACAATATCATTCATATAAATCAAAAATAGCAAGGGACCTAAAATCGATCCTTGTGGTACTCCACATTTCATAGTACAAATATTGGATGTTTTTGATTTGAAAGAAACATAATGGCGTCGATTACTTAAGTAATCTTTGAACCAAGTGAAAACAACCCCCCTGATTCCATATCTCTTTAATTTAGAAAGTAAAATGCGGTGATCCATAGTGTCGAATGCTTTTGATAAGTCCATAAAAACCCCAACATTGTGTTCTTTTTTAGAGAGAGAATCAGATATTTTGTCGAATAATTGTAAAATTGCATAATTGGTTGAGTGATTCTCTCTGAAACCATATTGATTTGGAAATAATATATTGTTATTGTTCAAAAAGGAATACAATCGCTTGTAAACTACTTTTTCAAGAATTTTAGAGATACTCGGTAATAAAGATATTGGTCGGTAGTTGGAAGTGAGACATGGGTCATCTTTCTTATATATTGGTATTATTTTTGCAATCTTAAGTGAATCGGGAACAATGCCATGATACAGAGAGAGGTTAAAAATATGCATGAGCGGTGAAGCTATAAAGTGAATTATTTGTTTTAATAAACAGACACTTATTCCATCATGCCCTGAAGATTTAGTTGGTTTCAAAGACCTAACAATTTCTAAGATCTCATGAGTGTTAGTCGGATTAAAAAATAAAGAATGTTCCGGAAAGTCGTTTAAGTATTCAGAAAAATCATTATCATTAGATACTATTTTTGAAGCTAAATTTGGACCGATATTATTGAAGAAGTTATTAAAGGCATTAGCAACATCACTTGGGTTTCGCAAGTGTTGACCATTTTCTACGAAATTGATGTTATCATAGTTTTCTTTTTTCTTACCTAATATCTCATTTACAGAATTCCATAATGAATTTTTATTATCTTTGTTATTTTCAATTTCATCAGAAAAGTAAGATTTGCGAGCTCGGCGAATAACTGAAGTTAATTTGTTGCGGAATTTTTTGTATTTATTTATGTTTTGAATTGTAGGCGATTTAATGGATATTTTATAAAGTCTATTCCGAGTGAATATGGATTTAATTATACCTTGTGTGACCCACGGTTGTTTGTTCTTCTTTTTACTCGATTTAACTCTTAGTAATGGCACGTTTTTATCATAATAATAAAGAAGTTTGTTTAAGAATATTACATAAGAGTCATTTGCATTTTGTTCTAGGTAAATATCATGCCAATCTTCTTCAGCCAAATCTACCTTAAGGGATTCTATATTACGTTGGGTTTCATTCCGTCTGGTTATGTTTTCTTTGTCCCTAGGTCGGTGAGGGCGTTTGTCATTTCGATACATTGCAAAAATAGGCAGATGGTCTGAAATATCATAGTATATTATTCCATTATCACTTTTATCAAGTGCATTAGAAAAAATATTATCAAGTATTGTATTTGATATGTTAGAAATTCTAGTTGGTTTATTAACGAGATGTTGTAATCCAAATGATGATAATAAATTAGTAAAATGTTGACCTATTGTAGTATAGGGAAATGACAAATCAATGTTAAAGTCCCCCATGATATAGATTTTTTTGTTTTCTCGAGAAACTGATTCAAGACTAGATTCCAATTCATTTAAAAATATGTCAGCATTATTGGTTGGGGGTCTATAGATTACACCGATTATTTTATTTTTATTTTTAGCGTTAGAAATTTCAATGAATAAGGATTCCATATTTTGAAGTTCAATATCATGTCTTACTTTGTAATTAAGATCTTTATGTACATAGAGAGCGACACCTCCTCCCTTACCAACTTTTCTATCTATATGGAGGAAGTTGTAATTATCAATGTTGTAAATTGGAGGAGACATTGGATGCAACCATGTCTCCGTGAGACCAATAATAGAAAATGGAAATGTGTTTAATGTGGATAAAAATTCGCAGAAAGTATCAAAATTTTTTTGTAAGCTTCTTATATTTAAATGCATTAAACTAAAGTAGTCGGGAATATCACTTTGAGCTAATTTATGAAAAGCCTTATTAAATTCACTGGCTGTATAATATTTGCACTGGGGTGAAAAGGTTTCCCCGTTTAATACATCTGCTCTATTGAAAGAGAATAGATAAGATTCTGTTTGCAATCGTTGAAGAAGTAACCGAGGTGCGTGGTGCATGTGAGTGCAAATAAGGGTGTATGCCAGAAGCATTGAAGAAAGTGTTATACATGTTCACTTATGTGTGACGATCTGACAGACTCGGGCTGGTGCTTACATCAATGTCATTAAAACAAGTTATATGGTGGATCTTTGAAGATATTGATGTATCTTTATATAATTTTCCAATATTTGAAAAAATAAGTTTTAAAGATTTGAAATTTAAATGACTTTTTAAAAAGTTTAACACAATCAACAGCTGGTGATAAAGATTTTTCTTTCCAGACGGTATGGCGATTTCATTACATCATATTGCCTTAAATGATTAATGTGCTTTACATTATTCTTCACTTACAGCAGGTCTATCTTCTGCATAGGCATATCTATATATACAGTGAATGGGGGATAGTCCATCTATGGAGTCATTAGCTCCAACAAATACAAAATAATCAAGAGTAAAATGTGATTGTTAATGAATAAACAGGCGTCTTCAATTTGAATAGAAAGTTTCTTGCCTCTCAGAGATAGAAAAAAATAGGAAATTGCCATCAAACTGTGAATGGGATTGGAATGCACATAGAAGAACATTTACTTCTGTGTCAGCAAGCCATGAATGATTGAGAATGTATATTAGGGCAATACAGGTATTGCTGTGATTAAAAAAAGTACGAGATCAAATATATACATAGCAACGTCTCAATTGTTATACAAATAGTGATTTTTTTTTTAAGTCGTTGAAAGAGCAAAAAGATCCTCATTTACATGGGATTCCGACACACCTATATACGTATACTGTATAACCGATTCAATTCTATTAAATTCTTATTGATCAATGAATGCAATATAACTACAAAAAGGTATTTATGTCAGACCACAATTGAAACACTCTAAATGTTTGCACTGGAATGATGATAGATACAAAAGAATGCATTTATAGTGCATGGTAAACACAGTAGACAATATGTAATGTGTCGGAAACGTGATTATATGGGATCCTCATTTATCCTGGAATTTTTTGTTTCAAACATTCAAACAAGGCAAAAAGACTAATTGAGATGCCACAATTAAATCCAAAAAGGGGCAAGGTGTTGTTAGAATACAATAGTACACTTGGAATACTGTCGATATTTGCTTGCAATGCAACCTGTTCTATTAACACTCATTTACATGTAATTTAAATTACTTGCAAGTTAGACAAGAGTGTACGGAAGACAGAATACAGACAAAACCAAATAAATGATAATGCATTGTATACAAAATCAGTTCAGTGCAAGACTTTCAATTGTTTGAATCGAATAAGCGATGCCATTTGCATAGGCATTCCATTCATTGCATTGAACTGTTTGGGAAGGTGATTTTACTCGCAATGAAAGAGGAAAAAAAATCAGTTCTCTGCAAGACATTGAACTGTTTGAATTGGAGAGCGATGATTATTTGCTTAGGCATTCCACTATATTCATTGCATTGAACTGTTTGAGGAGGTGATTTTAATTGCAATGAAAATAAAAATCGTGTGAACTCGACAGGATTGTAGTTGGATGGTTATAAGCAATGATACAAAGTGAGACCCCTTTCTTTTGAGAAAATATACAAGAAGCTTTAATATTTTAGATATGTTTTAGTGTATTTTTGGAAGGAAGAGTGAAGAAATAAGCATTTATGGAAAAGCAATACCATAATCTTTTTTTTTTATTTTACTGCATTCGATATCAAGAGAAATTTATTCATTTTTTTCTGAAAAGAATATAAAAGAATCTCAGCTTCTCAACATGTCAATCGTGTATCATTGATTATAGGAGTGATATTTCATATAAGCCTGTAAACCTGCAAATTTACAAGTAAAAAAAAAAAATAATCGAAACGTTTACATAATTTTTAGGAATATTCAAAGTCACAATGTGTGTATACATAAATACAGCTTATCTTTCCTCTTTGACAGTACGCTACTGTATTCAGTATTCTACTCGAAGTAACATCTGTTTTATATTTCTTTTGAAAAACAAAAATAAAAAAAGTAAAAATGATCACAAGACATGTACACCTTGAATTGCCGAGTATACAGAGCGATTCTAAACAAGGTGTAAAAAGCAGCGCTTTTGAGTGATCATGTAGTTTAAGAAAAGGTGTATTAATGTAAACAAGCATTTCCAGCAAAAATGTATCGTTTTGTATCGTTTTGTTTAAATATCGTTTTGTTTAAATACTAGGGTTTTGCACGCCAATAGGCCTACATCATGCCGGGTGAATTTTCAGAATATGGAAAATACGTGTTTAGGGTGCCTTTTGGGATCTCACGGTCGCGCATGGTATCCACTCGTGAATGAAAGTGCCCCCATGCACCTCCGGGCTTCTTTGTTAGTATTGCAAAGATATTTTCTTTACCATGCAGAGTCCAGCTGCATTGAATTTTGCCAATTATTAGTGAATAAAGAGGAGCCTAAACTGATTTTCAAATAATTATAATACATGAAGGGATTAATAGTTTGTATTTTTATTGAGATTATCTAAAGTATAAGCAGCGGAACCGGGGGGGGGGGTGGGGCTGAATTAAAAAACCGCTTGTAAAAAAAGTGCGACCACTGATTGTGTTGGGCTCCAGCTCTCGACCTAATAATTCCAGACGAGATGAATCCATTCTCTTTTGATCTCGATTTCAGTTGAGGGGTAAACTTTATTGATATTCCCCCCGAATCGCCGATATATTGGTAGAATAAAAGATCGTGTCATTTTTTCTAATATAATCTGTTCATGTAAATGTTTAAAAGCATTTCATTGCATATAAATGGGATGAAATTTCAAAACCACTTGGTTAAATAACAAAATATGATATTATCTGAAATTTATTCTCCCCCTTCTTGATATTAGAACAGTCCTTATCAGATTGCATAATAATTGGTTACATCACCGGTGAGAATTAAAGAAAATTTTCATTCCTGTTCTTTTTCCTTTGGATACCAATTCCACCAAAGAAACTGCGGCATCTACGTTTTCTCAAAGACTTGTAAGTTTTCATGAAACTCAACTTAGTGACCATTACATTATAGGCCTAGTAGTAGAGATTGTCGACGTGACAATGTGGAGCTACCGACTCGACAATCCGTGTTTATGTGATGTTTGATGTAGCGGTGTTGATGGAATCTTGTGCTGTAACGTAGAGAGTACATGTAAAGCCGACACCACGTAGGAGCGCTATGTTGATTGGCTTTTTTGTCTGATTCAGAATCATATGTATTTTTAGATCGAACTTTTCACCTAGTAATTTTTACTCGCAATTCTTCTGGTTTGAATTAATTAACAGAGACTACGCTTCTATGCCTAGACTCTAGATTTGTTTTTTGTTTGCCACCTTCCTTATGAATACCATTCATCAGATCAGGACATCAGGTCAGTTTGTTTTTTTCCTGGCTTTTTTGTTCAAATTCCCCAGCTCCATGATTCTTTTTTTTTTCAGTCATTTTTTTGTCCTTTCTTTTTTTTCTGGATTCTGTTCTCTTTGACAACTACAATTTGTATAAAAATTAATGTGGCAAGTATGATGGTGGTCCCCTTGTCTGTGCACCAATATCAATATGAATTAAGATTATTTTAACATGAATTTCTTTTTACTTCTAAAAATCTTTCAGTTAATGTTCCTAATATTATTATCATTATGAATATGAATAAGTGTACCAAATATCAATCTCGTGAAAATGTGACAGAAATATAGGATTTTCTTGGAAAAAACCTTGGCATGCTTGGGCAGTTATTTTCAGATAAAAATGAAATGGTTGATGGTACCCACTACCCAAAAATGTCTGCGTACCCATTGAAAAGAGAGTCTGCATTCTGAGACCATCACATGAAATGCCCCAAATTTATTATTTTTCCACCATGAGTTAGATTTTTTCATGAATATCTGTTTATGTACTATTGCATGTGTAAAGTCTATGTTCGTTGCGTACCTTCTTTTACTAGAATTGAGCAGTTAAGCATGTGCGCAGACTTGGGGGAACTTGCCATTTAGTCGACTCTAAGTCATGTAGTAGTCAGCTTACCTAGCCTGGGGCGTTGTGGGGAGTGAAAGTTATATACTGTATGTACTCACTCCCCACTAACGCCTGGATTCACCGTACATGCCTTTGCGTGTAGGACAGGATTACCCATGGTGAACCTAGACCTAAATCACCAATTTTAGTTATAGTTTTTCGCCCAAAGTTATGTACATGGGCAAGTTTTATGTTAACCCCCATTTAATTACATTTTTCTTACTTTTCATTAAATAAATAGTCGTAAAATTGAAAGAAGTTAAGAGCAAGAGCGTTCACTTACCCCCGTCTGTTTATTCCGCCATTTTGATTTCTTTTGTTATGATACCTAGATACAAACTGAGTCAAACTGCCAACTTGGATTAAAAAAATATTTGCATCTGCCGATAGATATCAGGAATCGCAAAATATTTTTTTTTATCGCTAAATATCATATAAATTGTTTTATGATATTTATCAACCGAAGCAAATATTTTACGAATCGTGATTTTTATTGACAAATGCAAGTATTTTCTAAATCTAAGTTGTTTTCTAAATCTCTGCACGCGTGTTACCGCGTGTGTATCTAGGTATCATAACAAAAGAAATCAAAATGGCGGAATAAACAGACGGGGGTAAGTGAACGCTCTTGCTCTTAACTTCTTTCAATTTTACGACTATATTTATTTAATGAAAAGTAAGAAAAATGTAATTAAATGGGGGTAAACATAAAACTTGCCCATGTACATAACTTTGGGCGAAAAACTATAACTAAAATTGGTGATTTAGGTCTAGGTTCACCATGGGTAATCCTGTCCTACACGCAAAGGCATGTACGGTGAATCCAGGCGTTAGTGGGGAGTGAGTACGTACAGTATATAACTTTCACTCCCCACAACGCCCCAGGCTAAGCTTACCGTCCTCACATCAGAATGTTGCCAATTGACTGCGTGACACAGACAGCCAAGCTCCATACACTCTAGACTGCTGTTCAGATACTGCTGATTGGTTCATCACACAGATCATGTGGTCACCAAAATTTATTTGGCCAATAAGTATGCAAACGATATCCAGCCACATTTCTTATGGCTATGCTCAGTCAGAATGGTCTTTGCTTGTAATCAGATGGCTCAAGTATCGATCAAAATTATTGAGATTCTGCAATTTTGTGCATATGCGTGCGGTGCTCTGAAATCCTACACTCCATACTTTGTACCTGTTGCAGCAGATTCTGTAAACTCTTACGAATATGATGTGACACTGGCACTGTTAAGTAATCTGCATGATTTTGACAGAAAAGTGAGAAGTAATCAAAACCTCGAGTCTAGGATATCTGAAAGAAAATGGATTGACATAGAACGCCTTTATTCAAATAGAATATACAAAGTTAAAATTTTATGTCAATTTCAGTACGAGGTGTTAGAGAATTACACACTTGTTTGGATGCCATTTTCTGCAATGTGCATGCTTACTATATTTTCATTCATAGATTGGCTTGCGACCATGTCTGGATGACGTTTTGTAATAAGCAAAGTGTATGCTGACTGCTGCGGTGAATACCTTATTTCATTGTGGTCCTATCGATCTATTCCTAACTTTTATTATTACTGTTTTGCACCAAAGTCTGACGTTTTTTCTTTATGAAATATGATTTCCAGTAAATGATGTACAGTATACTATTTTGAAAAATTGTCTCTCTGTGTCTCTATTTCATGAATATACATAAGTTTATGTAGGTAATTTGATGAATATAATTGCAAACTTTGCTGGTAAAACTAGACCAAAGGTCATAGGTCGTTTGTCAGTCTGTATTTCAAAATATAGTTTTGAGTATCTCAGAATACATTGTTTATTCCGAGGGGTTGGCAGGTCTGGGTTTTAAAGCCTGGTTTAAAGGTTGTGTTGAGATGAGAAATTCCTTTATATCATTGGAATTACCTTTTTTTCATCATTAGGATTTTTATATGTGTGCAAGGTTGGCAGCTATAGATGATAGTGTAAAACCTTTTACAAATATATGTATGTCTATGATTCCATTTTTGTCTCAACTGCGAAGCAAAGTGAGACTATAGGCGCCGCTTTTCCGACGGCGACGGCGTCAACATCAAATCTTAACCTGAGGTTAAGTTTTTGAAATGACGTCATAACTTAGAAAGGATATGGACCTAGTTAATAAAATTTGGCCATAAGGTTAATCAAGTATTACTGAACATCCTATTAGAGTTTCATGTCACATGACCAAGGTCAAAGGTCATTTAGGGTCAATGAACTTAGACCATGTTGGAGGAATCAACATCGAAATCTTAACCTGAGGTTAAGTTTTTGAAATGTCATCATAACTTAGAAAATATATGGACCTAGTTCATGAAACTTGGACATAAGGTTAATCAAGTATCACTGAACATCCTGCATGAGTTTCACGTCACATGACCAAGGTCAAAGGTCATTTAGGGTCAATGAACTTTGGCCGAATTGGGGATATCTGTTGAATTCCCATCATAACTTTGAAAGTTTATGGATCTGATTCATGAAACTTGGACATGATAGTAATCAAGCATCACTGAAAATTTTGTGCAAGTTTCAGGTCTCATGATTAAGGTCAAAGGTCATTTAGGGTCAATGAACTTTGGCCGAATCGGGGTATTTGTTGAATTACCATCATAATTTTGAAAGTTTATTGGTCTAGTTCATTAAACTTGGACATTAGAGTAATCAAGTATCACTGAACATCCTGTGCGCGTTTCAGGTCACATGACCAAGGTCAAAGGTCAATGAACTTTGGCCGAATTGGGTGTATCTGTTGAATTACCATCATAAATTTGAAAGTTTATGGATCTGATTCATGAAACTTGTACATAAGAGTAATCAAGTATCACTGAACATCCTGTTCGAGTTTCAGGTCACATGATCAAGGTCAAAGGTCATGTAAGGTCAATGAACTTTGGCCATGTTGGGTTTTTTTGTTGAATAACCATCATATCTCTGTAAGTTTATTGGTCTAGTTCATAAAAAGTGGACATAAGAGTAACCATGTATCACTGAACATCTTGTGCGAGTTAGAGTAGTATTCAAAGTCAGCACTGCTGCTATATTGAACCGCGTGATGCAGGTGAGACGGCCAGAGGCATTCCACTTGTTTCTGATTTATAACTATCTTGTCCCTCTAACCTAATTTTGCAGAGAAGGCATAACATTCATGGTGCTCTATAACTCAAGAAGCCTTGTCTCTCTTATACGAGCCAACAGAGCATTCCCTTTCTGCACCTCAAAGGTTCTAGGATCTCTTCATCGCTTGCAGTGCACATCATCCGATGACACCATGTCTGTGGATCGTAATGGCATCGATGTCGGAGCTATGAGGAAATCCTACAAGGTCAGTCCAGGGACCAGTATCAGGAAGCAACGTGATTTATTAATACAATATTTAGTGCTAAACCTTTTGTCATTGATAATTGCTTTGGATTGTGTGTTTTTGGTATGGCCTGTAATTTCTTTTTCTCCGAGATAATTTTTTCCCTTTAATACAATCTCTGTGATTGTGAAAGTCAAATTATTCTTGGTGACCTTCTCTCTAAAGTTGTACCGATTGATCGGTCAGCTCATTTCCTCAAAAGCAATCAACCATGTCAGGAATGCCTTTCATTTCTAATACAGTTGATATTACAAATATTTGTGACATGTTTCATTGTATTTTTGATTTGAAGATGTACATTATAACGTTGCAATCTTTCATATTGTAATGTTTTGAACAATCATAATTTCCTTAAATAGTCATTTCAAGATTGTGGTTCTGGTCAAAGCTTAGCAATTGATCTTACACCTGACTCGTACCATTCATTGCAGGCTGTAGACAATCAAATGCAATCAAATATCTAGATTCAGGTCCCCCGCCCCCCCCCAAAAAAAAAAAAAATGAAATAATAATAATAATTAAAAAAATAAAATAAATCATGAAATTGTGTTTTAGGCCTACATCTTCATTCCTTATAAATGACATTTAATCTAATTGCTAATAAGCTAAGCTGACAAAATGTAATGTTGTATTTAGATCCATACATGTCAAAGTCAAATTTAAGTCTCAATATCCCTTTTGTTATTGTCTCTTACACCCGTTCAAAATACATTTTCATTATCCTTCCCAAGTATGTGTGATTTTTTTAAAGGAAGGTATATAGCTTGAATCATATTGAGAAACCCTGTTTGTCAGTACATGAAATTCATTTTCTTCTTAAAGATTAATTTGGGGTTTTCAAATATCATTCAAGTCTTTGTAATGGCCATGATTATATTTCTTCTCAATAAATCTATGTTCAGGCTGGACACCAAGCATTCGTTGAAGATGATCTGAGCTCTCGTGATCCGATGACTCAGTTTACAACGTGGTTCAAGGAGGCGTGTAAGGCAACCGAAAATTCCAAGACAGAAGCAAATGCCATGACAATTGCTACAGCTACCAAGTGAGTTTGTTATTCCCTCATTTGACATTCAACTCACATAATTTAGTTACTTGGTAAAATGCTGACCGGGGGGGGGGGTATTTCACAAAGATTTAAGAATGACTTAGAGTCGCACTTAAATACCGACTTGCGTACGGTATGAAAGGCTTGACCACATTGGTCAGATCGTCTCAAGAGGACGCGCACTAATGCGTATCTGTCAATAAGATCGCGCGTTGCATATCTTGTACGCGTTGGCATTTAAGTGCGACTTAAGTCATACTTAAATCTTTGTGAAACACCCCCCAGGTAAAATTTGATGACTTGGTAAAATTATTATATTTCACATATCACTGTCTGTGCAATGCTTTGATGGTTTCTGTGGGAACTTCCTTTGTAGAATATGCACACATGAACTAAAATTTCCGACATACATTGTAGGTTTTTCACTCTAATGGCTTTGTGAAACCCAGGTACAAGACCCAATGTTTGTATTTTACATATTTTTAAGCTGATTCTGACATAATTTTGTTTACACAAATGAATACCTATGTTCGCAGTCTAAGAGCAATGCACTAAGTCACTAACGTATGTTCTAACTGAAAAAATATAGGCATCCAATACGTCTCCAATTACGTATTTTCATTCATATTATATTCTTTTACCAGAGATGGTCGTCCATCAGCGAGAATGGTGCTGTTGAAGGGATATGATGAAACAGGATTCAGATTCTTTACCAACTATGAAAGCAGAAAAGGCAAGGAACTGGTGAGTAATTATTGCCATGGAAACAGGAACAAGATATGATGCTGATCGCTATATAGGTTTATTGCCACTTTGTCTACTTTTTCTTTGATCTTATCTCACATGGGCTAATCATAGTTTGTCTACAATCAGTTCGTCTACTTACATGTGGTCTTTGGCCCTTTATATCTAATTTTCTGTTCAGCTATACACATTGGCCCATATTCTGAAGTCAGGTTTAACAGACCTGGTTTAACTCTGTGCTAAAATTATTGGAAGCCAAAAGTGTCAAAATTTTATATTGAGTTGTATGTTTCTTATTTTCACTGTGCTCTTTCCTGATTCTTCAATGGTGAAGACTATCATATCGTCGCACGCACCACGAACCATCCTCTCTGCGCACTTCTATGCCAAAGTTACTTTTGCAGAAAATGCATTTAAAGTTACTAGCAATAAGTGCACCTACAAGGAGGGCAAATTATTTACCAGTGTCTTCGCTAAAAAGTTCAGGTTCCAAAGTTTCATCTCGTATCTTTATATTTTCTTGAAGTTAATTATTTACACCACAGTGGGCAACGTAACAGAGAGGACGGTTTGTGGAATAGATACACTGCGCTTAACTTTCGCATCGAAGTGCGCAGAGAGGACGGTTCGTGGTGCGTGCGATGATATATTTATACTTCCTGCACAATTATGAATGATTTGAGAGCCAATTGAGCTGAAATGTGATATCTCTACCGTTAGTGATTTATGCAACTATTGGCTATCCATACTTGAACCACAACTTTAAACCTGAGTTTAAGTTAAACCTGACTTCGGAATATGGGCATTTCTGTCAAATACCACCTATTCTGTATGATTAGATAGATATGAACCAAATTTTCATTCAGAAAAGTGTGGAAAAGTAAGTAGACAGGGTGGAATTGAACTATTTTTGGCATGAAAATGACAGTTAATCCATGTGAATATTTGACCAAGTGGGTTTAATCATTATGGTGTTACACGATTTGAGAATCATAGATCTGCTTGACTAGTAGACCTAATGGTTCGGGTGCCTTCATGAAACAGTTTGTCTGTGACTTTCATGAACAACTGGACACTATTAGGCACCAAAGTAATTGTTTTGCTGGGAGCACAGAAAGGACGCATTGGTTCCCTTTTACTTCCCTATGTTCCAAATTTCTTCAGAGATACACGTATTTCCTTGTGGAATATATGGAGACAGTGATTTACCGTTTCAAAAAATTGTCTTCCGTTTCTGAAAACCTGTAATTCGATTTCAACTTGATCTAAAAATGGAAAGTCTGTTTTGTCACTTCAAATATACACAGTAAAGCCGTAATTCTGTTTTGTAATGGTGAATTCCATGAAATTTTACATGAAAAATATAAGAACCGAACAGAATTTTCATTTTATTTACTGTTAAAATGGAAAATTACTGTCCCCTGATAATTATAGCGCCCTTTTTGTGCCCCTCCCCCGTTTGAAATTGAGAAGAAATTGCATGTAGCTTCCTTAACTGGAGCAAATAGCCCATTACCTATCAAATCAATATAGTGCCCCCCATGACTGAATTATCAGGGCCCCGTCATACAAAGAGTTACAATTGATGCGATCAATTGTAACTCTATGGAAATCCATCAGTGTCATATTTTCTTTATATGAAATTTGCACAAGGTCCACTGTAAACAAAGAATCACAGTGAATTTTCAAGAAAACGATGTATGCTTGAATATACATCAGTCATAGTTAGAAAATATTTTGAACAAATATGAATAATGATGGCCATCCATAGTTGTAATTGATTGAATCAATCGTAACGCTTTGTAAGACAGGGCCCAGATCTCATCCTAGTTAAGAGTGAATTTGTCAGCTGTAGTCACTGAAGAAATGCTACCTAATGTAGGAGATTGTAAGTTTCACTCATATCACCAAGATTGAGAGAAATTTATTTTCTCTCAATGTTCTTCTCCATGAAATCTTCCTATGCAAATTTTGTAACCTTTGCTCCTTAAAACATTCTGCATTGTACAGACATGAGTGATCTAGAATTCATTTCAGACTCGTGCATATTAATAATTTTTTCCGCAAAACAATGTATCACCATAAAGACTTAATGAATGAGTAGAACTATAGCAGTTATTTATGTTTTGTCTGTTTTGTTCTTTTTTTCCTAGGCTGAGAATCCCTTTGCAGCTTTGGTGTTCTACTGGGATTTTCAAAGTAGATCAGTGAGTATCAAGTAAAGCCCATTGCCTGCTGAAATCGGGTGGTACCTGTTCACAATCTTATGGGCAGGACTGATTTCAGTATTCAATTGGTTAAAGGACAAGTCTACCCCAACACAAAGTTTATTTGAATAAAAAGAGAAAAATCCAACAATTATAACACTAAAAATTTCATCAAAATCGGATGTAAAATAAGAATGTTATGACATTTTAAAGTTTCGCTTAATTTCACAAAACAGTTATATGCACATCCTGGCTGGTATGCAAATGAGGAGACTATGACGTCATCCACTCTCTATTTCTTTTGTATTTTATTGTATGAAATATTCTAATTTTATCCTCATTGTCAATTGAGACAATGATTAATTCGTCCCTGAACATGTGGAGTTCGGATTGATTAATACTATATGGCTCAGTCAAGTTGGTCCTTTTTGTCAAATCTATAAAAAATGAAATATTGTATAATTCAAAGAATAAAAAAACAAAAGAAATAGTGAGAAATGGACATCATCGACTGAGTCACCTAGTTGTGCATCACTGTTTTGTGAAAAATAGGCGAAACTTTAAAGTGTCATAACTTTCTTATTGTACATCCGATTTTGATGAAATTTTCAGTACTATGCTATGTTGATTTTTGTCTATGTATTTAAGGCAGCATTATCCTGGGGTGGACTTGACCTTTAATGTTCTTTTTACATGGCATGGATGAATGTAAAGTTTTCTCTTTTTGGAATTACTCCCAACAACAAGGCGATTTGAATGAATAATGCATAACACTGACAATTTCATTAGAATTATATGTAAAGTAACAATTAGGAGCATTTTAAAGTTTTGCTTATTTTCACTTAACAGTTAAATGCATATTGCATGTTGTATGCATATGATTGAGATGATGTGATACTCTTTTCTGTTGTATGTTACATCAAATGTTTTAATTTTCATTAGTTTTATGATGAAGAGGTGTTAAACTTTGATCATCATCAGCTCTATCATCATCACTACCATTATCACCATCATCATCATCATCATAATCGTCATTATCATCATCATAATCGTCATCATCATCTTAGCCATCATCATCTTAGCCATCATCATCTTAAGCATCTTCATCATCATCATTATCATCACTGCCATCATCATCACCATCATCATCATCTTTAACCATCATCATCATCTTAACCACCGTCATCATCACCATCATGACCTTCAACATCATCTTCATCATCATCATCATCATTATGTTTGATATAGCTGGACTTTTGCGTCAAATGTTAACGCATTCACTTTTTTGTCACTGGTAGATTCGTATTGAAGGGCCTGTTGTGAAGCTGACCCCCGAAGAATCAACCGAGTACTTCCATTCCCGTCCGAAGGCCAGTCAGATCGGTGCTGTTGTCAGCAATCAGAGTAGACCTATAGAAGATAGAAATGTAAGTAGCAATAGCTCCATCGATGTTTGTTTAGTAGTACCTAGTTTCCATTGTCTTGTATCATGCCATGACTGAGGGTCATGTGGTCTAGTGGTTAGAGCATTGGACTCATGATTGAAAGGTTGCAAGTTCAAATCCCACCTCTGCCATTATCTCCACTGTAACCAAAAAGGCCCGAGAGTAATTTGTGTCATCTTTAATGTTCAGTTAATGTTTTCTATGTTTGGACTTGTTTTGTCTTCTAATTTCTTTTCTTCATCAAATTCAAAATTTAAGCTAGTAATCAGGTGTTATACAAACTAATGTGAATGGAGAGAAGTAGAAAAAAAATACTGTCAACATAAATATTCATTTATTCCCTGTGTGGAATAAAATGTTGCAGTAAAGATGAATATGTAGCTCCTTTCAACAATCTCAGTGGAGTTGATCATTGGGACTCTATACCGATTTCCACTTTCCGTGATTGATTTGGAAAATTTTGAAATGGTAATGGTTAAAAGTATCAATTTTAGTCATGATGAAAAGGGAAATTAGATTTTTCAATTTTTCCCCATTTTCGGACAGATCCTGACCAACAAAGATGCTGAGTTGAAAGAGCAATATAAAGAGGAGTCTGCTGTTATTCCTAGGCCCGACTATTGGTATGTAATATAAGCATTTCAGAAAGCTACATTATTATTTGTCAAAGGATACATGTTTGTGATTGGTTCTGGGAGTCAGGGTGTAGAATATTATACCAAAATGACATGTTAATTTTGGCTAGATACTAACTTGAGAAAGATGCTGAACTGAAAGAACATATAGATGGGTCTGCTGTTATTCCCAGGCTTGACTATTGGAATAGTGATGTAATAATTTTTAGAATGTCACTCTAGTTTTTTATTTGTCAAAGCTGAAGGGTGCATTTTTATGTATACATTTTATTAATTTAGGGTGTCTGAATGAAAATTCATAACATAATTACATATAATATATGTAAATATTTGCTGTATGTTCAAGAATGGACTTGGGTTGATATCACTGTGTGATTTCAAAGTGACAACCATCTTTATACTCATTAGCAGAGGCTGAATTAAATGGCTAGTGTTTTTTTCATGATCAGCTATCTTTTATTACAGTAATGATTTCAAAGTGATGGCTTTTCGATGCTTGCATAGTGATGATTTACATTTTTTTTTTAGTTTGGTCTCAGAGGTTATTTTTCATTGTACAGATGGTTTCAAAGTGATATCTGTCTTTACACTCCAGTCTCTATGATAGCAGGGGTGGTTTTGAAGTTATATATTGTTCATGCTTTCCTCTTGTTGGTAGATACAATTCAATCTTATTCAGTGTTCAAGTGTGATCCTTTCTCATTGATTGTGTGTATGGTTTCAAAGTGCTAACAATCTTTATTCTGATTTTCATTGATTGCAGGGGTGGTTTCAAAGTGATTCCTGAGATGATTGAATTCTGGCAGGGACAGAGCAATCGACTTCACGACAGGATCGTGTTCCGTAAGCCAAGAAACGGAGAAATCATAGACGGAAAGCTGGTTCACCAGGGAGAGAATGGCTGGGTGTATGAGCGACTTTCACCATGATTACCTCCAATTTAAATGTCATGTTGAACATGTGCTTCTCTCAAATCACTGACAGGGAAGTGTATCAGCTGTATGGGTGGTTTTAATACGTTGTTGATTTGTTGAATACTGGTGTAATATAGGTGTCTCTGTTTGGCGCCAAATAAACACTGGCCAAACCACCTTAATTGAAGTAAGCCTGGTGTGAGGATTAAAGTAAATCGGTAATATTTTCACATTCAAAGTCAGTTTAAGTGTTCAACTCAGCAACCTTATTCACGCTTTCAACACTAATCGTAACCCCCAACAGCTTACTTGCAAGAAAACATTTGGGGATTTCAAATGCTGTGTTGAATTCTGACTTTGGTGTTGAGCAAAATAAACACCAAACCTGATGTGAGGCTCATGCTTGGATTAACACTACCGGATGTTGAGCTATCTTTATTGGGTCTCGTTTATATTTTATGCCCTAAAGTCATTTTGGGGACTCACTTAAGGCTTATTCACGCTCTGAGCTCTAACACCTCCCAACACCATACCGAAAATCACCCATTAGATTGGAAGGCACAGACGTGCTCTTTTATATATCCACTGCCACTACAGGGTTCTCAATTCCAAATACCTTTCATTTGTGTTGTAGTAGGCTTCAATATGGAGCAAGCACCTTTGAGCTTACTGCGTTTTTTGGTATGTGCACTAAACAGTAATTCAATATTGTTATCATTTCTAGATTTAGAAAAAAAATCAAATAAATCCAGATAAAAAAAAATGTGATGACAAAAATTGTAGAGTTGAATAGTCTCTGTATGGTGTATACTAGTATCTATGTCTTTGATCCTCTTGTTATGGACGTAATTTATCTTGCCGTGTATTTACATTTTCCAACAGAGGTATGAACACCATGATTGTGTAACAGTAGATTGATCAAAGAGTTGAAAAAAAATCTCAATTTAATGGCAATTTTCATTGACAAAAAAAAGAAGCATATAGACATGATAGCAGACCAGACCTTGTTAAAACGATTGAAGTTCTTGAATAATTTGTACTAATTGGAGTTTGTTATATATTTGTTAATGTAATCTGGATTGGATATATTCGTGTTTTCTAAAAAAGATTACTGTATGCATGGTACTGAGTAGTGATTATTTTTGATATCACATGAGCAATGATATTTCTCTGAAAGAGAGAGAGAAAAAAGTTATTAAAGGATCCCAGATTGTAGGTATGATATATACTTTTATTCATTTATGTTTCACAATGTTTGATATTCAGGGAATAATTTTGCTTTACAAATTTGAAAAGCATTTTTGGTCATAAGAGAAAAGCTCTCAACTAAGCAATGCACAGTCCTATGTAAAAATATGCTATACAAAAGACTTTGTGCATGGCAGTCTTTCAAAAATATGGAGCAAATTGCGATGCGATACCTGGAAAATTATCCCCTGATTTTCACTTTGTTGACCATTGTTTGTTATCAGAAACACACTCTTTGTTAAAACAGGTCACTTTCACAAATGGACAAATGAATGAAAGTGATAAATGAGTAAAGGAAAGTAATCATTTTTTTTTAAACAAGGAGAGTTATGTGCGAGACTTGTCTATCACTAAATGGAAAAGTCCTATTAATACCCTATAATTAGGAGGATATAATTGAGAGGATTGTCATAATGTGAAATCCATGCTCAGGGATGTCAAAATATTTTTCATTGTGTGTGTACCAGGTAAGTGTGTGTGATTTCTCCTTTATCTTTATATAAGTCATGTATGTTCTGCCATTCCATAATATGGAACTAAAATGCATAATCGAGTTGTTTGTTAATTACATATAATAATTATAATAATAATTGGATTGATATAGCCCTTTATTCAGAGCATACTCATTAGCTATTGTGTTTTATAGTCTATCAGACATTCTAAATGTCTTTGTTGAACTATAATATTGTATATATTACATATTATAAAAATGTGTTCTATTATATTTCCATTATTGTATTACCAGTATCAGTTTTGGTTGTCTTGGGACATTGATTGTATATCACGTTTCTTTTCTTGGACTGGGACGAGGCTTGGGCGATTCCCACCTTTCTCAGAACCGACTCCGGTTCTGACCTAAGGCTTCGGTTCTGAGAGGAGTCGACTCCACCAACACTTAACAATTATGTGGTCAGTAAATAAGAGAAGCCAGACATGTTATATTTGGATTAGTCTGCTTGCACCTGATGTGTGTGTGTTTTTTTTCATATTACATGTACTTGTTTACAATGTATTGACCATTTAGCATGAACTGTTGTGTGTGATGAAGTCATTCTTCTATTTTGATACTCTTCATTTTTTTGTCTTTACTTGTTCTTGTTGATTTATATTATGATAAGTATTTGTACTTTGTCTATTATTAATTTGTGATGTGAAGGCCAACTCCAATCATATTGCTGGTTAAAGAGAGAAAAAAAGGAACGAAACATTAATAAGGAAAAAATTACAGCATTTGAAGCAAAACGTTTTATCATACAGGAATGTTTTACAATTGCATGCGATTGAGTGAGTAAATGATGGAATTGGGTCCCTTCTTACATTTGTATTATTTTACATTATATTATTTTTTGTAAAGATGGGCGTTGAATTACCTGTAGAATCAAGATCTTCCACATTCCATTAAGATTCAATTCATATGTTCTTGCAAGAAAGGTTAATCTGTAATTTCAAATCATATAATACAGAAGTTTGTGAAAAAGTGGGCTTATAGCATCATCAGGAAATTTCCATGTGGATCTGGTAGACAGTCATCATGATCTCAAAAGTATTTCATCAAACTCATTCATTTTCATATCTTTTAAAGCTCTTGTAAGAATATTTTTCATTGTTACAGGTATGTAACAAAGTACTAGTATATTACATCTTTCCACATGTTATTTTGTTTAAACTTTTAACACTTTTAAAGTTAGGATAAATCTGAAAAGGATTCATATTTCAAATTCATAGAGGTAACACCTGTGCTAATGTTAATGTTATTCCGCAGGTCATGGTACCGCATTCGTTCATTTTAATTTGATGTAATTGTACTTTAGTGTTTTCCTCTCATTTATTTGTTCACTGTTTATTGATCGATACTTCATAGCAGTTTGGAATTGGCCTCTTCTCAAATGTTGTAATGATTCCATTCAAGAGAATTTTGATCAATGAAACATGCATGTACCACTCTTGATATCTTGTCTCGTCAGCGCCCATGGCAGCTAAAAGTGTTCAACACTCTAAAATGAATTCAGTATTGGTATTAGGTGCGTGAGGAAGTAGAAACCAAAAATGTATATAAACAAATGTTTACTTATAACCTTGAAGTAATATATCCTTGTTATACTTATTTGGACCCAGAAGGTCATTTCAAATTCAGTGTCAAGATTTTTGGTGTTGGTGTTCGGCCAATATTTACACTGAATGAAACACCATACTTCAATGAAGCTGGTGCTAGTGTCAAGTTGTCAAGCTATCAGCATTGTGATATAGTTTTATGTTTATGTTTGTCAACCCACTTCTGATTGATATTACTGAGTGCTAGGTTAGGTTCATTGATTCACTATCTTTATGTCATTTTGTTAATAGGGACAGATTGGGAAACAAATGAACAAACAAGACAGGTGTGAAAAGATATTGTAGATTAAGAGAAATCATTTTGATCTATGAATAAATATTGATCCATTTTGGGTAGCAAACATGAATTTTGAGTTTTGTTATTGTAAGCTATTAGAATGTAATTATTGTACCCTATTATGCCCTTTTGCCCCCCCCCCCCCTCCTCCCAGGAAAAAAAAATGACTGAACTTGAGGGGATGAATGCAAAAGGGAATATGAGAGGCAGATGCTAGGGAGGGGGAGGGGGCACAGATGATAAAATTATAGAGGCAGACAGAGAGAGAGAGAGTGGGGAGATGGGGTGTATCTGAGTGAAGTTGTTCATATTTGCAATCTTCTCTTACTGAGTACAAGCTTAAGAAAAAAAAATCAGACTACCCGAGCAGGCCGAGGCTTAGACATGAAAGATTAACCCAAATCTTCATGTGACCCCGGCAAAATATACCCTCTGATATTAAGGCAAGCAAATCTCTTCAAGTTTTTTTGTTAACAAGTCCTATTGAACAAGTACATCATTAGGTCAAAATGTATATAGTCTTGGCACCATGATTATGTTTATGTTTGTATGTGCATCTACAACTTTAAAGTTTAGGATTCTGTTGGGGTAGCCGTTATAAAAGGAATCTCCTCCTTTCTGCTACCCCTGACACTCATTATGGGTATGCCTTGTGTTTTGTCATTCTATTTCTTATATTTATCTCACTTTATGTAATACTTGTATAATTTGGTGATGTGTTTGTATGATGAGTGTTGAATAAATTTGAATCGAATTGAATAACTGGAATTACCGGTATAGGTACGGCATGAACACAAGAATAAATGTAGGTTCTTACTTCTGTTCCAAAATGAAAACATGATCGGACCAGAAAGCAGGATGTTAGTCCTTAGAACTTTTAGGGTAGATCCATGGATGTCGATCCCTGGGGACTGGGGGGGGGGGGGCGGGGGGTATGTATCCTCTCCAGTATTATGGGGAGGGATGGCCTGTGTTATCACCCCCCCTCCCCCCCCCCGCCATAATTTAAGGTTGAACATGATATTTTTATATAATGAATCATGGCAAGTATGATCATAATACTATTATTATTATCATTATTATTATTATTATTGTTGTTGTTGTTATTATTATCATTATTATTATTATTTTCATTATCATTACTATTTATTATTATTATTATTATATATTATTATTATTATTATCACTAATATTATTATTATTATCAATTTATTATTTTTATTATCATTGTTTTTATTAACTACCGACACTCATAGGCCCACGGGTCGCAACTCTCTGACTCGCAGCTCGCTAGATATCCGCGTGAATTTCTAGTTTATATAATTTGGAATCGGCGGCACTTCATAGCATTATGCTGACGGCTGCTGGGACGGTTCACGAGGAAGTTCGAGACAGTTACGAGCATAATTAGCCCTCTTTGTGGTTTAAATATGGGAGATTTCAAATTTAGTTTTGAATTAGATGCAGAAGGTGCCGATGTTGAACCTGAATCTGATGGTAGGAGTCATAGAATTGTTTATAAATCATGTGCTATACTGTATACTAGCTAGGCGGCTAGATCTACTAACGCCAAAAGTAGTACATGGGACACAAGCAATCAGCAGCATAATCATTTTTAGCAAACGATGCTAGAAATAGTCTTTATTCTATATTCTTTGAGTGATGATAGCTCATCAATATAGTTTCTTAAGAGACATTCATTCTTCTTGATTTCATAAATGTAAACTTCATGGATTTTCTCGGAGAAAGTTCTAAACATCCTGTATAAAACTATAATAGTTTTTTGTACTGATTGTATGGAATGCCAAATGTAAAAGCAGCACTGCCTGCTCCAATTATAATAGTGTATCCTATTGCTGGACACCTTTATTTCAGTGCTTTATAAGTGACATCTAGAGGAAATACAATAAAAAAAATTGCACTTGCTCTTCCAAATATTATGAAACTTATGATAGGGTGTCTGGAGAAAAAAATTATTTTTCTTATTTCAAGAAAATATCACATTTTCTTTGTGAATTTGAAAAGAAATGACCTTCAGACTTACAGAAATGTAACATTTAAAAAAAAAAATCCAATTATTGGCTGCAAAAAAGAAGAATGAAATAAGGTAATTTTTCAGCATTTCTCTGCCATAGACTGTGTAGTTAAGAAATGGACACACACAAATCCAAATTTTTAGCTTCCGAGGGCAGTTAAAAATTTATTATTAATGCCAAAAACTTGTCCATAAAGAGTCAAATAGGATTTTTTATACTCTTTCTGATGGTATGATTTTTATAAAGATTTGGAAACCAGGGGCGGTATTCTGAAAACGTTCTTATCTTAATTTTGTTCTTATCTACGTCACTTTCTTAAATTGGTATTCTGAAAACGTTATTATCTTTTTCTTATCTTTTGTTCTTATCTTTGTTCTTATCTTGCTCTCCACCCAATGCTGAGCGCGTAAATTTACAACTCGCGCATAAATACCAAAGTGCGCTAAAAGATAAGAACAAAATGAAGATAAGTGGTATTCTGAAAACGTTCTTATCTTTTTTCTTTCTTATCTTTCACGATATTTAAGATAATATTTAAGATAGCTAGAGGGTTATCACATCTCACGATGTCCGCGTTTTTTCTTGCTCAAAATCGATGGCCTCTAGTAGTAACAAGTACCCACAAGTATTCCTCCCACCATTTATTTCATTCACCCTTTATTTTGCCCGTCTCTTTTTTCTATCCCTTTTTTCTTTTCCATTTTTTATTCCTTTCTATCTGTCTGTCTTTCTTCCTTTCTATCTGTCTGTCTTTTGTCCTTTCTATCTGGCTGTCTTTCTATCTGTCTGTCTTTCTTCCTTTCTATCTGTCTGTCTTTCTTCCTTTCTATCTGTCTGTCTTTCTTCCTTTCTATCTGTTTGTCTTTCTTCCTTTCTATCTGTCTGTCTTTCTTCCTATCTGTCTGTCTTTCTTCTTTTCTTTCATTCTTCATTTATATCTTTACTTTTGTTCTGTTTGAATCTTTTAATTTCTTTTTTTTTCTTTTGCTTTGTTTCATTTATACTTCATCTTTCTTCATTTTATATTATCCCTTTTTCTTTTAATCCCTTCCTTTTTTTTCTTTACTGAGTCTTTTTTCTGCTTTCCCCCCGTTTCTCTTCCTTTTCTTTCTTTTTTCTTTCTTTCTTCCTTCACTTGTTTGTAATCTTTATTTTTCTTCCATTCTTTCGTTTTTATACATGCTTTTTCTTTTTTTAATCATTCATTTCATCTTCCCCCTTTTCTTCCTTCCCTTTAATAATTCTTAATTTTTCTCATTTTTTTATTTCTGCTTTCTGACACTTTTGTGTCTTTTTTTACTTTCTTTCTTTTTTTTCTTTATTTTGCTCATTCTTTTTTCGTTCTTTCTTTATTTACTCTTTTTCTTTACTTTCTTCTCTCTGTCTTTCTTCTATTAACTTTTTCTTTATTCTTAATTTTTGATTTTTTTTCGGGTTTTTTTTCCCAACTTTTTATTTTTCCTTTCTTTCTTTCTTTCCTTCTTTCTTTTTCCTATGAATTTACCTTTCTTTCTTTATCTTTTTGTAGTCTTCATATTTACGTCAAATTTCCTTTCATTTTTTTCTCTCATTTTTATTTCTTTGTTTAATTTTCTTTTTTTCTCTCTTACTTCACTTTTTACATATTTATTCCCTTTTTTCTCTTTCTTTTTTTTTCATTCGTTTTTTTTTAGACTTTTTTTTCTTTTTCGGTTCCTTGTTAATTTATTTTATCTTATATTAGTTTGACCTTTTTCTTTTTTTGTGTGTATTCCTTTTAGTTAATTTCTTTTTTTCTTCATTTTTGTTCCTTCATTTTATCATGGATAATTGTTCTATTTTTTTCTTCCTTTTCCTTCTTTTATTCATTCTATTTTCTTTCTTTTTTATTTTTGAATTCTTTTTCCTTGCTTTCTTTCGTTTACTCTTTATTTTTTCATTATTTTCTGCTTTGTCCCTTTCATTTTTTTTTCTGCTTCATTCTGACCCTTTTCTGTCTTCTTTCTTTCATACCTACTTTCTTTCTTCATATTTTGTTCTTTATTCGTACCTGCTTTATTTACTTTTCTTACTTTTTTTGCACGTGGACGTCTCGAAATAATAAAAACAGTCATTGCGTATAAAATGCCTATTTCGCGCAATGCGCCAGAAACGGTGAACGCGCAGCGCCCATGATATTCTCTTCACATAAGGAACGCTTCTATTGGTTAAACTGCCAATATAAAGCGCATTTTGATTGGTAATATCTTAAAAATGGGCGTGTTGAAGATAAGAAGGAGGTAGTCCTTACAGAGATAAGAACGCGTTAAGAAGATTTTCAGAATACCGATTTGCAATGATTTTAGCGTCTTCTTATCTCATTGAGATAAGAACAAAGATAAGAACGTTTTCAGAATACCACCCCTGATCACAATGAAAAATTGCGACAAAGTGAAAAAATTGTGCAAAACAGAAATTTCATTTTCCCATAGAAAACGCATGGGGAAATGGCAATCTCAACACACACAAAAATAAGGGTTTGGAATTTATCTCTAAATCCTTATTTAGAATGATCATATAAACTTGTCCTTACTGTCAAAAGAAGCCCCTGAATTTTCTCTTTCCATACATGCCAAACACAAGTTAATAATCAATTCAGATCACATTTTTCTAATAGCCTGAACTTCCCAAAAAATATGTGCCATATTTTCCCCTAAATCAGCCTGTTTTATGCTGACACTTTTCAGTGTGGCTTCAGACACCCTACTTATGAATACAGTATATATAATAAAATTGTTTTAATATATTATGTTTTTGTTGCATCGCACTTGCCGCATACCCCCGGGGGGGGACTTACATTGACGAGTGGATACCATGCGCGGCCAAAAAAACAAGTGAAAAGGATGTCCTTTTCACGATAGGGCACGTTACGTACGTAACGTGATAAGGGTGTCAAAAACACAAAAATAATGACAAAAGGGTATCTATTTCGATAGGAAAATTACGTGTTTAGGGTGCTTTTCGAGACCCCCTGGTCGCGCATGGTATCCACTCGTGAATGGAAGTGGCCCCCCCCCCCGGGCGCATACCCCTCCACGAAAAAAAAAATTAAAAATTTTGCATGACAAATTATATTGTGTCATGATTCCAGATGCGCACCAGAGGGGTAAAGATATTCTTAATTAAAATGATGTAAGAAAGAATTGGTGTGCATTTTTCTTCATATATAATGAGTAAATTGAAAGTTTTCTTTGCTTTTTTTATATAGAATCTGGGCAGATGTTTATGTGTTTGCTAACTAATTTAATTTTGTTTAACTGCATGATTATGTTCTAGTTCCATGCCCTTGTGGCACTTTTTAATAGTATGCTCATTTGTATCAGGACGCTCATAAAGTTCTATCGATGCGCTGTCGAATGTCGACGGCTCTAATCATGGTAAACCTTGCACACGGTACTGTGAGACGTGAGAACGAGCCGTCGATGATCACCCACAATACACTACTGTACACCTCAATTCTCAACATTCAAATGAAGGAGCGGACGAGATTGAAAATTGGCAAATCAGGCCCATATTTCCTTCAGAAGATATATCTATTGTTAATGCAAAACTAGTATGTTAAGCATGTTCTGTCATTTTAGAGATAGATAAGTTAAAAGTTGGATTTTTTCGCCTTGTTTTTGCAATCTTGTTCTATGTATTCCTCTGTGAAATTGAACTGTAGATGTACGGTAAGCAGTAATATGCGTGTCCAGAATCATGATAGTGTCAGGTAATACAATACGTGAATAACGTGACTATACCAGCAGGTGTATTACGGCAGATGGACATTATGTTTGATAATCCTTTATCATTTTATTTAGTTAAGATACCAAAGCTTTGCATTTAATCAAAGAATATATTCTACGCAAGATGTAGGATAGTTAGTACATGTAGCTTATTAAAGTATGTATTCAACATTTATTCATTTGTATACATCATACAGTTTTCTCATTGTTGTGCTACTTACATGTATATGTGTTGATGGTACCAGAGACACACTTAGCATTTCATGCTATTTTCTGGTCCCATTTATCCTTTTAGTACCTTTGTAAAACTTTCAGTTTCGCAATGTTTTGTTACTACTTGTTTTTATAATTAAACATCAAACTCAAACTCAACATCCTCATCATGACAGATAGTGTATTTATTTTGTTGACTTTCCCATACAACATTTGCATTCTTTCCTTGATCCGACAGTGTCTCCTGCCAAAATTCAGACACAAGAAGTCTTGGAAAAATGAGGACGAAATTTTCAACTGGTACTACTAACACTAGTACTACTACTACTACTACTACTACTACTACTACTACTACTACTACTACTATTACTACTACTACTGTAATACTATTACTACTACCACCACTACTACTACTACTACTGCTACTACTACTACTACTACTGTACTACTACTACTACTACTATTACCATCTTTTGCTTCAAACACTCAAATCATTTCAAAAATGTGAATTTTGTCACAATGTCAGGAAATATGATATGTCTGCCTTTCAAATAAATGCAGCAAGTTCCAACAAATATTTATCATACACATTTCTGTTATACATGTAGATCTAAATCCAATATTTTCTATTTTTGGACCTCATTAATTCCAATGTTAATTTTTTGATGAAAATTTTAAGTATTTTGCTATGTCTGATTTTTCTTTATCTATTGAAATCATATAATTTTTAGCCTGGAGTACCCCTTTAAACTTAAAGGAAGGCATTGGACATCAATACATGTTTGACAGTTTTTTTCTTCAAATTTTTCTTTTGCTTTTCTTGCAGTTCAAGAATCTAAAGAAAAGAATGATGTACGTGTGACCCTTAGACCAGCAAGAGAGATCTGCATTCCGTATGATCAGATTAAATATGAGGTAAATGATGGCATACACTGGATGAAGTCCTTTGAGAGGTTATAGGTTTGTTTGCTTCTCCATGTGGATTCAGAGGGGTTTATATTAACCCCTTTCGTACTGGAAAGTTGGAGAGTCAATGTTCAAATCCGATGAGAATCAACAAATTCAATAGTCAATAGGCTTACAATGGTCTACAAACAGTTGGTCTACTTGTGACGTAGCCTCATTACACCACATGGATTAAACCCATTTAGTCTTTTAGAACTTTGGTCTATTTTCCATTTGGTTTTACGTTTGGTCTGATATGCCCTTAGTCTAATTTCCATTTAGTCTAATCGGGTCCTGTCGGTCTCTAATGATTAGGTGGTGTGAATTCCGCTTTTTCAAATGTAAACTCAGTTCATAAGCATTTCAATGAAAGGAAAATAAAACACTTGGAACAAGTATAAAGCTTGTGTGATTACAGAACATGAGTCAAGGAAACAAGTCGGTGAAAGCTTGAGAAAAATTGAACAAATAATAAGAAAGTGATGAGCATTTGAATGTTCAGATCAATAATGCAAGAAGATCCTCCCATAAGGTGCAAGAAAGGTCTACTGGTGGTATCATGTCGTTTGTCTGTGTTCACCTTTCTAGAATATTTACTGAGTGCAATTGTTGACGTTTGGATTAAGAGATTACTATTGAAGTGAACATTGTGGGGATATTAATCAGGTTGACCTTTTCCTTGACCCAATTTCATGTGTCAAATGTGGTTGACCTTGAACTGTTATTAGGATGATGAGTTTTGGTCAATGTAACTGAACTTTATCCCCATTTTGGGGCTCTGATACTTTTTTATCCATTTGTTGAACTCTATCATTGGATCATGGTGGTAGACTTAAATAGTGTATTACTCAGTAAGTCCATGGTTGAATTGTGTTACTGATCTTTCACATTTTTATATGATAAATCATTTTATATCGATTTGCTTGTCCTTTGATCCTTTTACCTTCGACTCCTAGGATAAGAGAATACTGCAAGTTTCATGTGGTGATTACATCATCTCTTACCTGCATCCTCAAGATGTTGAAGGTTTGATTGATGAAAAGAGTGAAATCAAGGAAGCCATTACAACTCATTCGGATCTACTGCCATGCATTTATGAAGGTAAGTTGTCGGAAAGTAGACCAAATGCTTCAGTCTCCGTATTTTGGTTGTTCCACTGAACTGCGTCAGCTTATCACCAATACATGACATGAAAGAGTGAATGGGGATGATAGCAAAATGTCAGAAATTGTTGAATAAATCCCCAAGAAACAACGGTTATTCCTGTCTAGTCAGAAAGCCACTTTCAGTTTTTTTTTTTTTTTTTTTTTGGGGGGGGGGAATTCCACCTAAATGTTCACATCCAGTTCCATTTTGATCTAAAATTGATTATATACTATATACATGTATGCCTGCTATAATTTCATGCATCTTTTCAAGATCATCTCATTAACATGAAACTTGCAGTCAATCTTCAAAAGTCTAGACGACACCAGATTATGTAAAACATGTCATCTTAGTCAAATTTTTTCTATAAAGTGGAATAAATTTCTGTGGTCCCAATAGCTACTTATAGGCAAAGACACTTTACTACAGTGATTTTTACTACAGTGATTTCCATAGAATTTTAATCTATATTTGAACGGGTGTATTTGGTGAATTCAAATATTCTGATGGTGCTGGCTTTGATGTCAAAAGCACAATTCAGCTTGCTTTTCCTAGCTCAAATATCTAATCTGAGTTTACACCATTGATGGAAATTATATTAATGATAGCTAATGAGTGAGTGAGATTTGCGACTGGACTGTCTTCATTTTGAAGTTTAGTGCTGTAAGGTAATTGTCTTGCTGTACACCAAAAAATCAACTCAAAACCTATCACCCAATATGTGTTTAAACATCTTTTTTTACCTTTGCACCCCCCCCCCCCAGTACATTCAACCTTTTCTCGCAATTTAACCGTAAGAGCTCCAAGGGGGAACTCTTATATATCTGCAAATGCGATTGTGAGTTTGATAGATTTGTGCACAGAATAGAAATGGGCGAGAGGTCCGCTTAGTTATTATTTATGTGTGCACAACCATTTGGAATAGGCAATATTTTAAGGCTATACAATGAACTTATTTGATATGCAGAATTTGATTGCAGATTCTGCTATATTTTACAACCATGTGAAAAGTTGACTTTTCGACTTATTTTTTGGGACATACAGGTGGACTGAAAGTTTGGGAATGTTCCTTAGACTTGGTCCAGTATTTGCAGGACCTGGACCCAGCATCTTTTTCTGGTCAAAACATCTTGGAGCTTGGATGTGGAGCAGGTCTACCAGGAATCTACTCTCTACAGAAAGGAGCTACTGTCCATTTTCAAGACTATGTATGATTATCAGATTATTTGATACACCCTTTTATTATACATATACATGTAACTCTCCATCATCAGGCTCTGTTATTACAAAGTGGAATCATCATCGTAGAGGGGCTTTTAAAATGGACTTAAAACAAGTACCGGTGGTCATCCTTCCATACAGTACCTTCAAACAAATATCTCGTCATGCTCTCCCTATCCTAAATAATGCTTCTAATATTTCACCATTGTGAGAGGGTTGAAGAGTACACTTTGCTGATTTTGTCAATTTCATATGCTTACATTGCCTGTTCTTGAAAAAAATTGCCCTTTACATGCTTTTGGTTGGTTACACTTCGTAATTGCGAAGGTTCCTAATTCCGAAACACGTAAATTACTTATACCTCGATGTTCGTTAATCCGAAAACGAAAAAGGGTTTGTTAATCCTAATATTTGTGGCATAATTCCGAAGGTTCGTTAATCCGAAAAGGAAATGAGAGTCGTAATTCCGAAGGTTCGTAAGTCCGAAAACAGAATGAGGTTCGTAATTCCGAAGGTTCGTTAATCCAAAAAGGAAATGAGGTTCGTAATTCCTAAGGTTGGTTAATCCGAAAAGGAAATGAGGTTCGTAATTCCGAAGGATCGTTAGTCCGAAAACGAAACGAACAACGAACCTCATTTCGTTTTTGGATAAACGAACCTTCGGAACAACAAACCTTATTTCATTTTCGGATTAACGAACCTTCGGAATATCCGAACCTTTGGAATAACGAAGCTTCGGAATTACGAATGTATACGCTTTTGGTCATGAGCATTTCCTTCACCTTCAACAGTGACCCTTGTATTTCTGCATAAACAAAGTAAAATTATATTATCTTTTGTTCAATGCCTTGTCTAAATAGAAATAATTATCTATTTTTAATTAGCAACATGATGGAAGCCACTGTTTTCACATGCAAATTGACAAATGTGTAACTTATTAAAAATATTTTATTAGTCTTTATTGATTTCTGATACATGAGATTTAAAAGGATTAATGAAAGCTGGCATTTGTAGTATTACCAAAATAAATATTCAAAATTGTGGTACTTTAAAAGTCTCCCGGGGGGGCCACTTACATTGACGAGTGGATACCATGCGCGACCAAAAAAACACGTAAAAAGGATGTCCTTTTCACGATAGGGCACGTTACGTACGTAACGTGAAAAGGGTGTCAAAAACACAAAAATAATGAAAAAAGGGTATCTATTTCGCTAGTAAAATTACGTGTTTAGGGTCGAATTAGCGTGGATGATAAAACAAAATTAAAATGTTTTATAAGGATGTCCTTTTTGCCCCAACACTACGTGTTTAGAGTCCGATTTGCGCGAGGTGTAGAAGGTGGGGTCGTACTAAACCAAATAAGGTAAAGCCGACAACCAAAGGACCCATAACAATAAAACATTCCTGTACTTGTTTAGGGGTTCATTTCAGGGAATACTTGCCAAGAGTATCGTTTTGTTTCCAATACTTGTTAAGGGTAGGGTTTCACACGCCAATACTTGTTAAGGGGTGCATTTTCAGAATATGGAAATTACGTGTTTAGGGTGCTTTTCGAGACCCCATGGTCGCGCATGGTATCCACTCGTGAATGGAAGTGGCCCCCCCGGGAAAAGTCTAAAACAAAAAATGAAGAGTATGGACTCAACATGCTGAAGCTTTTCCACTTAGTCTTCAGAGGGAAATGCAAGTAAGAAATGAATTTTGAAAAAAGGGATGATATTTCCATTTTCTTTACATTTCAGCCCCAAAGTTCAGCGATTTTAGTATTTGCTTTTGTTTTTTTTTTACTCATAGAATGAAGAGGTCTTGGAACTTTTGACCATTCCAAACGTCCAACTGAACACCAAACCAGAGGTCTACAAAGAAAGATGTCTTTTCTTATCTGGGGATTGGAGTTTAGTGCAAGATCTATTACTGAAGGGAGCCACCAGGTAACATATGCACAATTTCTATAACAGATTTACCATCAGCCAGTCAGATTGAAGGATTTCAGTAGCTTTTAACTGTTATTGCAAATTTGTAACGAGTTTTATGAAATGGATCACTGGTCGGTATAGCCTAAATTTAGATAAGGGAACCTTCACTAACGAACTGTGCTTACCAGGTTTAGTATGTTTTTCCAAATATTGGCTGTTGCTATTCCAAAGATCAAGGTTCGGCCAAACCTAATTGATTGCTTTAATTCTCATTATTTATATGCCACAATTTGTATTCTAATCTCTATGCACTGTGGTAGGTATGATGTTATTCTGACTTCAGAGACCATATACAGCTTAGACTCACAACCCAGGCTTTACAACATTATCAGAAACTTACTCAAACCAAATGGCATAGTGTATCCTTTGAATAAATTAGTTAAATTTATTGGTCATTATACTGAGAAGTACACAGTGTATGTATTCAATAAGATTTGATTATTCATGATGATGATGATGATGATTATGGTGATAATAATGAAGGTGAAGGTGATGAGGATGATGATGGTGATAGTGACGCTGTTGTTTATTATGATGGCGATGATGATGATGATAATGATGATGGTGATAGTGGTGATGATGATTGATAATGATGGTGGTGATGATGATGATAATAATGAATTCCCAAAGAAATGGTGGGATCAGCTAAGAGAGTAAGAGTTTGCGATGGTGATTTTGATCTCTATTGTCTGTATTCCTTTTCTGCCCTATGTCTTTATCTAGGGGGGGGGTCATTTTCTTTCAAGACTCAAAAATAACATACATGGAAAGAAAAGAAAAATAATGAAAAAGGCACCAAGAAAGCTTGTAAGGTTAATATTAAATGAAAAAAATAACCAAAGAATCTACAAGCCCCAACAGGTGACTGGGGGCACAGTGATATGACGAAAAGTAACTTTGTTACAAAGACTTTCACATGAAATTATTTGCTGCAACTGTTAGTTTGGCCTTAACTTTAGCCACAGATATCTTGCTGCTAAGACGCATTACTTTGGTGTAGGAGGCGGAACAAGGCAGTTTGAAGAGTTTGTAAAGGAGAAGGGAGAGTTTGAGATAGAATCTGCTAAAGTTATCAGGCAGGGTAAGAGCAAAATATGATTTTCATTTCTTTGTTAACCATACCTGTTAATTACAAAAGCACTCTGGCCCAGTGGAGTTGTCTTCTGACTTCAAAACAGAGGGCCATGGGTTCGAATCCCAACCTTGGCGTGATTTTCTTTAAGCAAGAAATTCATCCACATTGTGCTGCTCTCAACCCAGGTGAGATGAATGGGTACCTGGCAGGAATTTATTTCTTGATATGCCACCGTGTTGTAAAAGTCTGCAGGGCTTAAGTCAGGGTAATAATATCCAATTGCTTTGGAAGTGCATAGGGACGTTATGACATGATGTGATATGATACAAGAACTGCATTAAGTTGAATTATATAATTTTATTAAAATTGGGTGAAGTTCTTTGCAGGTGCACCATGTTACAAGTCTTCATTAAAGTGAACTGTTTTTATTTTATTTTCAGTAAAGTTCTGAAAAAATATAGGAAACATGATCAGTCATTGCTTGACTCACAAAAAAATCTGTGAAATCATCCTTACTTTGAATTATTCTGATTTATTGAAAGCCACTCATGCACACCTTTCAAGGTAATGAAATATTTTGTGTTTATTACATTCTTCCTAAACATTTATTCATAATCAGGTAAGAACAATGATGATCTCACAGATTGATTTATTTGAGAGTTCTGTATTGAGAATTTTTTTAATTAAGAAGAGAGTCTACCAAGATACAAATAAAATATTAACAAATAGGAACATTATTTTAGCAGGCATGACTCATATTAAATGAGAGAAAGATGGGGGAAAGAAATTGTGTATTGGTCTGTATGAAATGAAAATAAAATGGATTTTTCTTCTCAGTGAAACTGATTTCATTTTTCTCCAAATTCTTTCGCAGGAGTGCAGAGAGAGATACTCGAAATGCGATTATTACAGCCGGAGAGGAAGGAAGTCAAAACTTCATAGCAGGTTGTTATTTGTTTGCTCCTTGAAATTGATATTTGGTTGTCTTCATGCTTGCCCATGATGAATGAGGAGGCATGATATCTCAGTCAGAAGATGGGGTTGGTACGTATTGCAATCCACTTAGATTTCAACACAGTGCACTAAAGCCAATTCGTTTATTCTCATTTCCAAGTCCCTCGGAGCTGATCTTAAACCTTTGATCCTCGGGTAGCTTTCTTAGAAGTCGGTTGATGAATCATTACCACCCTACTAATACTCATGTGAATGTGTAGATGCAATCTGCGTTTCAGGAGGACTGTGACTAGACTGCACATGATAAGATTCTCTCTGTCAACGGTCATGTGACTCTCCTGGGCCGTCACATCTGAAAGTGAAACAACCCGAGGTTGATGATCTAAATACATTTCTAGGTTCCATTTCATAAAATTGTTATAAGAACGAATATGCAATAGCAGTTAAAAGCTACTGAAATCTCTCTGTCTGATTGGTTGACGTTAAATTTGTTATAGAAATTCTGCATTTGTTACTATAGCAAGGCGTTATGAAACGGCAACCTGGCGTACACCCTGTAAATGAAATGGCATCTTCGATCTGAAAAAAAGTAAAAAAAATCTTGGAACCAGCAGGATATTGAACCTGCCATTTAATGCTTGCAGGACAGTGACGCAACCACCAGGCCATCATCACTGGTTCTTGGGATGATCATGATGCCGTATCCATGAACACATCTCCTTGACTTTTGGAATGAGGAAGCCTGAGCACAGGCTGTCAGCGGGTGTTCTGTCGGAGATTTAAAAAGAAAATGTTTGAAGGACAGTCTCATATCGAGTTGAAGCAGTGCCAGATTTGACAAAGAGTAATGGACTGTGACTGTGCCAAGGATAAAAAGAAATGGAGATCAGCGGTGCATTTGAAACTCAAAGAAAGAAGCAATGTGATGATTAGACAGGATAACCTTTTTTTTCTGGGGATTTGCCAAAAAAAATTCTGACATTTGACTACCATCCCCACTAAATCACCGGAACAACTGATGTTGCTGTCAGAGACTGAACTTTTTGGTTAAACACAATCTTTCTGCAACGGGACCCACATAGGTTAAAAGATGAATACCAGTTTTGATTTGATCTCAAAATGTGTTTGAACAGAATCCAATGAATTGACCACCCAAGTTTTGTATGTATAAAATAATGCAAAAAAAAGGGCGAAATGGCTCTGGAGAAAAAGTAATTTCTGATAAATGAGCAAAATAAGCACGGAATTCCATATGTCAGGTATTTTTCCAAACAATATTAACTCACTCGGATATATCCACGCGCTCTTTTCAGACCACCGGAAATATTGGCAAAGTACTCCCGACCAAAAGGTCAAGCGCGCACAGAGTTCCACACTTTTTTTAATTGCGTGCGAGCGTGCACACAAGCCCCATCCAGCTCATGGATATCGATGGTCTTAAAGGGGAAGCTAACCCTGACAAAAATTTTATTGTAAAAATAGCAGAAAAGACATAATGCGGAAGGTTTTAAATAAATCCATCAAAGAATTAAAAAGTTATTTGAATTTGAATCATTTGATTTGTGACGCCATATGTGAGCAGCATTCCTACAGTTTTATCGACAGTGCCTTTTTATCCTACATAAATAATATATGTATTTAAATGCCATATGGTATTTGTGTGCATTTATTAAAAAAAAACTGTTTCCCCTTTTCCAGATTCTTCCTCCGTGAATGCATATCTCATAATCCTATTTATTTTAGCATTGAATATTTTCTCTTTCTGCTTTGGTGTAATGTAGAAAAGCTGGGGTGGTATTCTGTAACTCTGTCATAACTTATCATAAATTTTGTCATTTCTCTCCGAGATGTGACACCGCTATGATTGTCACAAATCGGTATTCTGAACATTGTCTTTTCCCTGTCATATCCCTCAAAGTTCCCACCCATCTTTTCGGAAGCAAACCAATCAAAATCATCGTTAGTTCCCAGTTGGAGCCCTTCTAGCCAATAGGAAAGCCCCGTGGCAAGTAGGGCGTGTCCCCAAAACACTTGCTGGCAACGCGCAACTACGCGTATATTGATGCGCTTAATTACAAAGAGAGACAGGGAGCTGTGAAGAATTTTAGAGGAGAAGTATGCAAGTAAGGAAAACAGAGAAAAAAAGGAGGAATAAATATGTAGGGCCTAACTAATTGTAGCATGAAAAAATAATTTTGAAAATTGTCATGGAAGATGAGTGAAACTAATACCACAATCTAATCTAAATAATATAATTGTTTGCTTGACATTCAGTCGGCAGGGTATCGGGATATTTGGTACTAAAAGATATGACAAAATTTATGACTGCTACCCCCTGTCATAACTTTTGTCAGATCTTTTGCTTGTATAAAAGGATTACGCGAATTTAAAGCCGCGTATTTTTGCTGCGCGCTAAAGAGAAGAGACAAAATTTATGACAATTTTTGTGACAAAAGTTATGACATCCACCAGAATACCGATTTTGTCATATCTCAGAGATAAGATAAAATATGGAGAAAAGACAATGTTCAGAATACCGCCCCTGAATTAAGTTGTGGTCATTCAATATACCATTCGAGATATGACACCCATTGTGTTGGACATTTTGGTTCATTGAGTGATACAGGAAGTTGGGGGGTGTGCACAAATGTGTTGGTGCGTGTGTGTGCGTGATGGGTGTTTGTGGGTGAGGGTTGAGGGTGTGTTCGTGAGAGTGAGTGTGTGTGTTAAGAGATCGAGTTACTGAGAAAGTGGGGATGCGCGGATGGCAGTGCATGAGGGTGCGTGTGTGTCGCAATGTGTGTGTTAGAGCGAGAGGGTGGGAGCAAGGGAGGATGGAAGCACTTCTAATACTTCTGCTCGCTCACATCCAGTGGAACCGCTGTTACGATCTTTAAGCGAATCGTGCTTATAGTGTAACTCGTCGGGTAAGTTCGCGTAAAAGTGTTCTATTGCAAATATAATGTACGAGCGCACAGTGAATGGGTAGTTTATGCGAAAAATCACTTCAGTACAAAAATATTCCAGCACAAACACTCTGTATATTTCTTTTTTCCAACTACTTAAGTTTGGGATGGGGGTTGTAGTCCGTTAAAAAACACATCTTTCTCATCACAAAATAAAAGAGATCTAAGACATATAATAACCTTGTAAAAAACTGCAGCATATTTTTCATTTAGAGCAAATCATAGGCGATCGTGTACGTTGTGCATGCAGTGGATCCTATGCGTGCATCCGGTGCGTTGGTGTACAAACAAATAGTACCAAGCAACACAGAGGCAGTGCGTGCATACACTGGACACATCTTCAATAAGCTAGGGAGCGAGTTACACTATAGCAGGAGTTTACAGTTTAAGACCGTAACAACCCCGCTATCAGTCCCCAGATGGATTCCTCGCATTCATATTGAATACCGGGGTGGGGCGGGGGGGGGGGCACTTTGTATGTATAATACCTACGTGCCGCGGTCGAGACCCCCATTTCCAGCCTAAATTTCCGTTCCAGAGCCAGGGACATATCTACGGGGGGAGCCGGGGCACGCCCCCGGCCCCCTCCCCCAAAAAATATTCTGCTGGGAAAAAAAAGAGTTACAGCACAATTTCATTTTTTGCTAAAGTGTTATATTTCTCTGACAATGAGAGCACAGATGATAGGTAGATCCAGCCCCCTCCCCTTTTTTTATTGGCGGAACAAAAAAAAAGAAGGGGAAACAGAGGAGGAAAAAGAAGAGAGAAGATGAGTTAAAAAGATAAAGTGAGAGGAAGACTTGCCCCCCCCCAAAAAAAAAAATCTTTATGTCGCTAAATAAATGTTTGCTCGCGCTCGCATTGTCTGTTTGATATTCATATCGTGCTCTATAGGCTGACATGGAGCTTAGAACATCAAGTTTTAAAGTCAATATACAAAACATATTTCAGCTCGGACATCGAGCTTTCATTATTGTCTTTCATTTACAAATTGATTTTTTAAATGCTCTGTAAAATGTCAATTTTATGGTCTAAATAATTTCTTTAAATTCTCTCTTCTTTCATATTGTATATTCGTGTATTTTACATGTTCTTATTTTAAAATCATTCATGAAATATAAAACATTTTTTGTACTACATAAAGTATATATTTCAGTAAAAGATTGTAGTAAATCATGTGTTGAAAGTAATTTTCAAAAATTGCAACCAAAAGTACAAAATCGAATAAATTGTCTAAAACAATCACGATTTGTTTGACTATATCAACATATTACAAAGAAAGCTTGAAGTCAGATATGAAATTTTAATGATGAAATGTTATGATGGTGAATGACGATGATGACGAGGGTGACGACGATGATGATGACGATGATAACTATGACGACGATGATGATAATGATGAAGAGGAAAAAGAGCACGACGATGGTAATACTGATGAAAGGGGAATAAAGATCAAGCCTACATTCTTTGATTATAAAAAAAAATCATGTTATAATTTGAAACATCGACACAGAAAGTTTACTCCTGGGGCCCGTTGCATAAAACTTTTTACCTGAGAAAACTCAGGTTGTTTTTACCTGAGTTTTTCCCTGTGTTAAAGTCAATGGCAGAAATTAGACTAACCTTAGCATTCAGTTTTTACCAGAGTTTTCTCAGGTAAAAAGTTTTATGCAACAGGCCCCAGATATTCTAATAATTAAAAAAGGTACGTTTTATGTCGGTCGTGAACGAGTAAAAGGATATATATATTTTAATATAGGTATGAGGTCCTTAAATATTGACAACGGTGCCTTGGATCTCTTGGCAATAAATACTAACGAGATAACTTGAAGAAAAAATGAAGATGTACTGGAGAGGCCTTAGAAATATACACTGCGTCCCCCCCAAAAAAATTCCTCTGACATAGGGCTGAATTAATTCTAAAAAGTGGTAGTATTCTCAAATTAATGTTCATGAGTGGAAAACTCATCTCGTGATCTAACTTTTATGAAAGTTTCATTGGTCGCGCTTCAGCGAATTTTAATACACACTCTGTTACATAAGAGTGGTGCAATTTAGCCCATTCCAAGTTTGCAGCATTGATGCATTTATGCATTGTCTATGAAATATTAACCCCCATTTTTACATCCAGGATCTAAGCAGGGACATTTCCTTAATCATATCCAAGCTTGTTTTATGATTGATAGGGGGAATCAGTGCACCATCTTGGAAAGAAAATGTGAATGATGGATGAGTAAAATAAGCTGAAAATAAGGGGAATCCACAGGTTAATCACCCTTTGCGAAAAGGAACTTTACCAGAGAAATATTTGACTTTTTTTCTTTTTAAAAGGTACATTGAATAAACTTAACCACAGTAGCTTATTAACTAAAAAAAGGTAATGAAAACAAAAATGCAGTATTGAGGCATGAAACAGACATGACCTGTTGTCCTATTGTGCATCTCCTGTTATCAAACACGAAATGGACTGTCAAATATTGTTTTTGCCCGACTGAACATGCTCAAGGTTTTGATTGGATGAGCCTGGTTAGATCATGGAAATTTCCCTGGTCAGATCAGGGAATTCCTTGGTCAGAATGTTCAAAGGGGATTGATATCCCAGAAATAAAAGTGCAGAACAAACTTGGAATGAGCTGAAAAACACCACTGTTACATAATAGACTGTGTATTCAAACTACTGAAGCGAGACTAATGAAATTTTTATAGAACTTAGAACATGATATGAGCTTCCTAGTTCATTTCATTGAGAATAATTTTCACTTTTTTAAGTAATTTAGCTGCATACTAGAGGGGCATTTTTTGGGGGGACGCACTGTATATACTACTAGTAATGTATATCATGTGCAGATCTCGGACCACACAGGACACGTGCCCCTACCACAAGTGACCCTAACTCGAACATAGAGATTTTTCGCATTTACTATACGGAGCTGCTCTCTACAATGCACCAATACCTTTGAAAATGCAAGTCAAATCACAATGGAGAAGGCTTTTGTCGAAAGTTGGTTGACCGGGATAGCAGATCATCCGAATATTTGCACCGGACGAACAATTGCCCGTATGTCGTTGTTCAGATCCTTTGACACTACGCTGCTGTCGTACGGTCCACCAGTTTTCGACAAAGCCTCTCAGATCTCCATTGTGATTTGACCTGCATTTTCAAAGGAATTGGTGCCTTGTCGAGAGCGGCTCCATAGTAAATACGAAACACTCCAACAGTTACATTACCCTGTTGTTTACAGCTCCCTGTCCTCTTCTACCCCACCCCCCCCCCCCGGCCCCATCCTCTCCCTCCTCCTTGACAAGTGCATTATTTTGCCAACAACTTGCCCACTTCTATAAAATCCTTGATAAGTCCCTGTTGTATGCCTTTTTGGCGTGATTCTCTTCTTGACAAAATTGAGTTTATTTACCACATCCCATCATGCCTTCACTAGTCTTCTAAACCCTTCTTCTAATTAATGTGTCAACCCGGATTAAATACATAAACTACACCAATAATTCTTTTTTCTTTGAATACTCCATGAATACACGATGCTGTTTCGAAACCTGCATTTCTTCACATCATAAATACCATAAGCTAACATTCTTAAACCGTTTTATCTTGACATCGTGTCCTTTAATCCAATTGTTATGAACCACGATAGGTTCGACGTCGGCGTTTTTCATCCTCCATTTTGCGTTGAAATAATCATTTCCGTTTGGGAACTGTCTTTGATCCAGATACTTGACATTGAGCGTCTGGCGAGTGGCATGGTTACGTAACCAATGATTCAGGAGTTCTTGGTCAGGTACTCCTGGCCTATCGTGAATGCTACGAATCCATTTTAAGAGCAGATCAATGGTAGCGTTCGTGGCGGAATAGTATACGAACCCTGCGCACGCCACGTCTGGTGCCTTTGGGTTATCGTATATATCCCTTCCGATATACAAATCGTAGTCGCCCGTGAAGAATGACAAAGGGTTCTTCAGCCAAACTGTATCTACATCAGAAAAGAGGACATCTACGCCTTTTTCTAGGTAAGACAGGATGTAGCTTGGTCTTTTGTTAACCAGTCGGATGTAATCGCGAGACCCGAAGGATAGGAATTTGGAAGGGAGATTCGCATTATCCGTCAGCAATATTTCAAGTTTGATATCCTTCCGATTGGCGAGGGCTTGACGCGTTGCGTTGTCTTCAGCTATTATAGTCACATGGTCAGTGATGTTGCTTCGCTTCAAACTCTCGAGCCAGTTCTCCGTGAAATCCAAGAAGGCTTGATTAGTGGTTGCTAGTATCACCCAAGGTCTTGGTGTTTCCCTAGATTGGGATGAAGTGGGCTTCACCGTTTGCAAGTGCTCTTTAGACGTACTATTCCGCCGTGGTGATTTGATGAGAAGTGCTGTCGTCGGTCTTGTTGAAGGTTGGCTTACGTAGCGCAGGTTTGGTACCTTTCTATTCGAGTCAGCACCTTTATGATAAGCAACAGATAAAAAATAAGAATAAATTAATGAATAAATGATAACAGTTAATGGAGAAACGGAATACAGTTAAACGTACTCCAAAAGGACGTGCGCGCACAATTATTCATGTTGTTTGTTACGTGTTTGTTATGCCTCCATATACTGTTAGTGCCATGGAGTACTTGTCATGTAGCTTCAAAGTTGTTTGTGCAGTCCAGTTCGATTAGGTTTACGATGTACTTTCAATGTGTTTTGGCCATTTTGGACTGGTTGCCGGTCGGCCGGACGCCCGTGCTCATCGTCCAATGGCCGGGGCTCTCAGCTATAGTAGGTTATTGTGCTATTGTCCGATGTCTAACCCATCCTTGACACATCGTTCAAGCATAGACCTAGTATACACAGTATAGTATATAGGTCCATGGTTCAAGTATCGTCCGATGTCCGGCCGTGAACCAACCGATCTCTAGCATCGGAAGTCAAGTCCTTGAGAGCAGATATCGGACAGACATCTACCGATTATCGACCGATGTCTGTCCATAAATTAGTCACTAACCGTCTGATTTCCGACCGGTATGCGAAATTATTTTTCCCTCCGCAGTTCCGGACGCCAATATGAATATTCGTGACTTGCGTCTTCTGAATAAGATTACGCACGTGCGTGGACTTCGTAAACATTTTATCAAATTTTCATTAATGACAAGTCATGCATATTCATATTAGTGTCGGGAACTGCGGTGGAAAAAATAATTTCGCGACCGATATATGTACCGTCGCGAAAATATGCGAGGCCCGGGTCCGAGGCCTTTATACCCCCATCTCACTAGATGGCGATTCCGCTGCGATCGTCAAAAATCGACAAAGCGTGGTAAATCGTAGCTTGAACGTGGCTTGATCTTTTCAATCTTCTCCGTCGTTCCTTGATCTTTTCTGAAGCGGCAAGGATCGCCACCATCTTCCTGGTCGCCACAAAATTTTGAACATGTTCAAAACTTACGTAGCGAGATCGCGGAGGTGCTAAAGCGCATCATAATCGAGTCAAGAGCGTATTACAAACGACATATTCGTAGCTGTAACGGAGCTCCAACGCACAAAGCGTAGTAGAAGCGCATTAAAAGCGGCACCGATCGCCCGTGTTTTTCAGGCCCGTTCCCAAGACAATTCTGCTACGCTGCTTCCGTTTACGAGGCGACTGCCTTGCGCTCGACACGCTTCACACCGTTTCCACCACGACGCTTTCTCTTTGGGTGGCATGTGGCACACGTTCTCAGCCCGCTGCAGGCATTCGCGTTGCGCTTTTGCTGCGCCGCTGATGACTGGCCAGCGATTGAGCAGCGACCGTCTGCGCTGCTATGAAACAACGTGCCGATGGTAGCGGATTATCACATTTTCAACAGATTACGAGGCGACACCACGACGTTTTCAAATATACTTCCCAGAAAAAGGACCAAAAAGGGAAGCTGCCCAATCTGTTATGCCGGCGGTCCAAGAGGAAGCGAACAAGAGGTTATGGTGGTGGTAGAGGAGGAGGAGGAGGTATAGTAGGAGGATGAAAATCTAACTGCTGAGCCAGCTTGAAAGAGAGAAAAAAAAGACGCTCGCATGTCTTGATGACGAAATGGGTTACCTCCGCAAAAATATATAAATTGAATATGTTTTAAAAATAGAATGAATTCTAACTACAGTGACAGTAAACAATATTAAAATTTTAATGATTCGATCACTGATGTATTGATTGGGAAAGCACACTTTATGGGGATTCTGGCATTGTGCCCCCCCCCCCTTATGAGTGCTCTCACATCAGTAGACTACTTCTTGAAAGCAAATTTGAAAGGAATTTACCTAACAATTTTGAGTGACAAACTTTTATGGAAAAAAATCAACAAAATATAAAACATTTTTATGCTCTTTTATGAAATTCTGTATGCATCCCTCATATTAACTATTAGGCCCATCGACATCTTTTGAGTGAAATTTTAATATATATTGTATATAATGACTTAAGTGACAGCCATGATCGGACCCAGTATCTTTTTGGCCTCCTCCTACTGTCCTCGTATCAGGTCCTCGTATTCAACTTCTAACTGAAGTTGTTGTATACTGCTAAGATGTATAAGTCCAACCAAATTCTGGACATCCATCTTGGTCGGAGGTTGGCAGTCGACTGAAAAATGTCTCATGTGCCGCGATCAATATGCCGATTGCTTGAAATCGTTTCAAGAGCCCATCATGAACGTAACACAATCGTTCCATTCATGGCACCACCGTACCGAGGTCCTAATTAGCGTATGGGCCTCGTTGTACGGTCGCTTTGATCGCAGAAGCAGCGCATCACATCTGCCTCAAATCGTGGCAAGAGAGTGGCAGCGTCGTACTATCAGCGTATTACCATCGCCTTCAGCGCAGGTCCGTCGCAGTGAAGTTGTAGTGCAATCGCCTCGCAGGCTAAAAATAGAATTCGAGGACGATTCTGCGACGCTTTGCGGGATTTAGACAGATCGCCATGATCGCCATCCTAGTGAGATGGGGGCCTTACGCATGTACAGCTCTCAGCGCGTCTGTACACTACACAAAACAAGATGCGAAGTGTAAAGGTAAATCGGCCGACAATTGCCCTGGCATCGTATGATGTCCGTAGCATGGGACATCTCAGGGGGGGGGGGGCGTGTCCCCCCCTACTAGAAATAGTATGGGGAAACAATATCAAATGCTCCCCTACTATTTTCTGTCTTTAACGGTAATAAATACATCATTCTAAATCGAAATAAAACATGAGTTGGGACGAGATGACCGTACTTTTGGGATGATAACCTTTTTTTTTTCCTTGTCAAATTTTCCCGCCCCTTGTCCCCATAGGCGGATCCAGGGGACCGAGGGCCCCCTCTTCTATTGTTGGAGCAAGAATCTTTCTTGCCTCTATATCAAATTTTCCCTCGCGCTTCCCGCTCGCATTGCCTGCATGTTAGGTGATTTACATAATCTTGTTCAATATGGAGCTCAAATATCAAATTTGGAAGGCAATATACAAAAAAAATTCACCTCGGAAATCGAACTTTCATTATTTTGTGCGATTTACAAATTGATTTTTTAAAATGCTCTGTAAAAATGTTACTTTCATGGTCTGAAAAATTTTATCAACAATTGCTGCTCGCGCTGCGCGCTCGCAAATTTTGATTTATCAGGTACTTATCATTTTCGTGTATTCCATAAAACTTTCAAGATAAAGTTCAGGTGTGATTTTCCAAACGTATCAGCTAGCGCTGCACGCTGGCATTTCAGTTTGCATATTGATTATATAACAAACTACTTAAAATCCCCTTTTATAAAAAAAATGTTAGCCCGCGATTTGCTCTCGCATTTATGGTTAAAATATATAAACTTAGAAAAGTGAAATGTCCACTTTTTATGCCATAATATCATCAGACTTCCCGCCCTCATTAGGCATTAAAAATATGATATTAATTCAAGAATTAAATTGTCCCTTTTGTTTCATCTCGCGCTCAGCAAGAGGAATAGGAAGACAGTCATCATTTTCATGACATGTCGTATAAGGATGTCCTGGTCCTATGTCAAAACTCATAGTATTAATGATGAAAATTTTAGCTCCTTTTTATAGGACAAGTCCACCCAAACAAAAACTTGATTTGAATAAAAAGAGAAAATTCAGCAAGCATAACAGAAAATTTCATCAAAATCGGATGTAAAATAAGAAAGTTATGGCATTTTTAAGTTTTGCTTCATTTCACAAAACAGTTATAATCTCGGTCGGTATGCAAATGAGGGACTAATGACATCATTCACTCACTATTTCTTTTGTATTTTATTATATGAAATCTGAAATATTTTTATTTTCTTGTCATTGTCATGTGAAATGAAGTTTCATTCCTCCCTGAACATTTGGAATTCCATTATTTTCACATTTTGTGCTTCAGGCAAGGATGTCCTAATCGTCAAATTCGTAAAAATTGAAATATTGTATAATTCAAACAATAAAAAAAAATTGTCAGTGAGTGAGTGACATCGACTCTCTCCTTTGGATATAACTGACTCGTTCATTTAACTATTTTGTTGAAAATAAGCGAAACTTTGAAATATCATAACTTTCTTATTTTATATCCGATTTTGATGAAATTTTCAGCATTGTGCTTGTCTGATTTTTCTCTATTGATTTAAATCAACATTTTTCTGAGGTGGACTTGACCTTTAAGTGCGAGACTATAATATAGGCACTACTTTTCCGCTTGAATCATAACTTTGGAAGTTTGTAGACCTAGTTCATGAAACGTGGATATGTAAAATTCGAGTAATACTGAACATCCTGCTCGAGTTTCAGGTCACATACCGAGGCCAAAGGTCATTTAGTGTCAATGAACTTAGGCCATGTATGTTGGGGGAATCAACATCGATATTTCAACCAAGATTACGTTTCTGAAATGTCATAATTGTAAAGGTTTATGGATCTAGCTCACGAAAATTGGACTGAATGGTATCGGTGTGTGACTATACATTCTGCCTGAGTTTCAGGCCACTTGATTAAGATGAAAGGTTATAGGGTTATAGGGAACTTTGGCCATGTTGGGCATATTTGTTTAATTTGCAATAACTTATAGTTTGTAGATCTGATTTTAAAAAAAACATGGACATATTAGATCAATTAGGTATCGCTGAACATGCTGTGTGAGTTTGAGGTCACGTGAGCAAGGTCAAATGTCATTTATGTCAATAAACTCTGACCATTTTGGAGTATTTGTTGAATTGCCATCATAACTTTTAAAGATACTGATCTAGTTCATGAAACGTGAATATAAGCTAGGGTATTCAATCATCACTGATCGTATTGTACGAGTCTTGTCAGTCGCATGATCAAGGTCAAAGGTAAATTAGGATCAATAAACAGTCTCTTATTATTATGAATGGTATTTTGGTTAATTCATTATCAATCATTGTTTTCAAAATCAGCACTGCTGCTATATTGAATTGCGTAATACAAGGTAGACTTCCAGAGGCGTTCCACAGGCTGAAAGGTGTATTTGATATCAATACGGATATTTTCGTTGTTTTTCTTCCAAATTAAACACCATGTTTATTGCATTTTGATCCAAAAATAGAGCATATTGAGGGAACTAACCCTAATTGTATATTCTTATGTTTACTTATTTATTCATATTTGATAAATAATCATACAAGACAATGTAAGCATATCAAAATCTAGGATCAAATTGTCTAGTCGGAACAAAAGAACAAATAAAAACATGTACCTGAATGCCATCCCAAGTAAAAACTTGCCGCAGCCAGAAATACCACAAGAACGACATTTATCTGCATGGGAACAAGATATCAAGAGAAAAACAAACATTAGAGTCATGTAAAGCTAGTCAATGTTTCGAACCGTATTGAAGCAACGCATGTTTACCTTGTCCTACATGTTGCTAGGAATGCTCTATATTAGGGTGAAGCAGCCACACCGATGTACCAAACTCCAAATTGATTGAAGATTATGCCATTATGTGGAGGCCTCATGGTGTAGCGGTTCTGACTCTCGCCTTGTAATCAGAGGGTCGTGTGTTCGAATCCCACCATGGCCTAGCGTCCTTTGGCAAGGCGTTAATCCACACTTTGCCACTCTCCACCCAGGTGTTAAATGGGTACCCGGTAGGATGTGAAAGCCTTTAATATGTAGTATGCCTAGCAATTGAGTCTTGGAACTGTTGTTGGAATGCTCCCCAGGGAGTGGAGAAGGTGCATACATTGTATGCGGGCATGCAAGGATCCGATGACCGGGGTAACAAATAATATGTCTGTAAAGCGCTTAGAGACGTCGTGCCGATGTATTAAGCGCTATATAAATGCGGAATATTATTATTAGTCAAAATAACGCAATATCTTTGATCGGTTTGGAATTAATTTCGTTGGTGTGACAAAGCCCTTGATTATGTTGGTTCTTTTGCATGGTTGATGTTAAGATTGAGAGAATACTATTAAAGGGAATACATTTTTTTCGTAGGCAATACATGCCATGTATAGCTGAAACTGCAATGCAATAATATTCTTCATAAATCTTTCAGATGTCGATAACAAAAGTGATTACTGAGACAAAATGATATTTAAATAATTCAAAAAGTTTAGATGATTTTTATCCTTCAAAGGGATTATTCTCGTCTGAAATAATAATGATGATAATGATAATAATAAATGATACACTTCATTTATATTGCGCCTTTTTATCAGATACAAAGCGCACAGAAATCAGGTTTTACCTCTTATAGGACCCGTTTCATAGAGGCTTGTTATAGTAAACAGTGCACAATTTCTATATTACACGTTTATAATCAGCCAATAAAAGATGATAATTTCAGTAGCTTTTAACCGTTATTGCAAATTTATTGTATTATATAGTTTATTGTAAATATAACAGATAATAATATGTTGCTTGTAACAAAATAATCCAATAATAATAATAATAAAAGCGTTATATTTACCGACACTGTAAAAAATGAAGTGTTAATTTAGCACTTAGAGTGCTTGTATAGTGACAGCACTTCGACTGCTGACTTTCTAGCTTAAATTTGAACTAGAAAATCAGCACTGGTAATGCTGTCAGTGCACTATACAAGCACTGGAAGTGCTCAAATTAGCACTTCGTTGTTTTTTTTACAGTGGAGGGTAGCCACTTCAGTTCCGAAAACTGTTCTCCCAATGGGCCCTGCTACTATTACCCCGGCTTTAGCTGGGCTGCCTAGGCGCTCAAGCATTCGAGGAACTAATCCTGCCGGGTGCACATTCACCTCTCCTGGGTCGAGTGCAGCACAGTGTAGAACAATTTCTTGCTAAAGGGAAACACGCCATGGCTAGGATTCGAACCCACGACCCTATCTTTGAAAGGCAAGAGTCAGAACCACTAGACCACGACGCGTCAAATATTGTTGTAGGTTTGCAGGAAATCCACCAATAATTAAAAAATTGATTAAAATGTTATATTTTTGATTTGTAACGTAATATGCGACTAGCTTCCCCATTATACTGTGTAGTAAAAAAAAAATCAATTAAATACAATTTTACCAAAAATGGAAAATGTTTTTTATTGTATCTTCAGTATATCAATAGACAAATGATTTCTTACCCGCTCCTGATAGGGTTTATACCGAGATTTTTACTTGACTGCTGAGAAAGCAACCAGGTGACCAACGGCTTAAGGTCTTTTCCGAGGGACCTGGTAATGAGGATAAATGCCTTACCAAAGGGCATTAGCACACCACTTGGGAATCGAACCCGGGTCACCAGAATCCGAAACTTCCGCTCTACCGACTGAGCTATCGCGCTAGGAAAGACGTTTAGTCATCATTACAATTCAATTCATGTATTTTATATTAGGGCCTACATAATATGGGACAGCTGCACGTATAATGACGTAACACATCAAAAACTTTTAAAATTCTACTTTCTTTATTAATATTTGATGGATTTTCCTCAAAACGTCGAAATTGTATTTTATTATTGGATGTGGGGGGGGGGTATGTTCGCATGAGACAAACTTTTCTTCAGGGTGAACTTCCCTTTTAATGAGTTTGCCATGCAGTTATAATGAAGTTTATTTCCTTAAAACAAGTGTTGCAACTGATCAAGTCCCAAAGACAAGCTTCTAATTGGTCACAAATGGAGTGGCGTTTGGTTTGGAGGGGGAGGGGAATCGTGTTTGATTGTAATTACTTCTTCGATGGGGTTTGCTGGGAGTGAGTTTAATTGGCATGGGGATCAGGGGCGGATCCAAGATTTTCCAAAAGGGTGCACACTTTTCCGAGTTTCCGAGGAAAAATTTGACTGCAAAAAAGGGGGGTACATTTTTGTTTAATGGCATTTTTACATTACAAATTTTAATTTCGCTTCTCAAAGGGGGGGGGGGGGTGGTACGGGCCGGCTTCGGATCCGCCAGTAATGGGGTGTTTCGCAAAGACTTATGTATTACTTATTTAGTCATGCTTAATGGCTGAACGTTTGCTACAAGTTTTTGTTTGGTCAAAGTGTTTGATTTGGAATTATAGGCAAGTTTCTTGAAACTATAGTCACAGAGCGAGGGAAAATCCATGTATACAAATAAAAAAAAGGTGTCTCAGTACAGGTTAAAGACATGGTGAAATCTTGCTAACAATGTCACAGTCACACGAACAAAAAAAAACAATCGCAGAGCCCCATTATACAAAGTTGTGATTGATCCGATTAACCACAGCTATGGAAAGTCGGCAATGCCAACATCTAAAATACATATTCAAGATATATACATTTTCATGCATCCATCGGTTTTTTTTTCAATTGGAGTGTTTTTCGCTTTCTTTACAAATGACCTTGTGCAAATTTTCAAGAAAACGTGCCATTGACGGGATGTAGTTAAGGCCGATCTGATCAATTGTAAATCTTTGTTAGAGGAGGCCCTGGGCCCTGTTGCACAAAGAGTTGCGATTGATCCGATCAAACATTATCAATGGAAAGCCGGCAAAGTCAATATACAACATGCATGTTTGTTTGAAATGTTTTCTAGATATGATGTGTACAAATATACATACAGCCATCGATGTCTTGACAATTCAGGGTGCTTCTCGTTGTTTTCCTATAGAAAAATATTGTCTGGATGTATTTATATACTGTTGAGATTGATTAGATCAATCTTAACTCATTGTAAGACGGAATCCTGAACTATCAAAGCCATTACTGTATTTCAAGCGCTGCTACAGCTGTGCTACCTGCAGCCGCCCGGGCATTCGAGAATTTTCTTCCTACCGAGTACCCATTCATCTCACCTGGGTTGAATGCAGTACAATGTGGGTAAATTCTTGCTGACTTGCAGTGGCCCTGTATGAGGAGACAATGATTTGAGGGGCACTATATTGTTTGTGAACAATGCTGTGCCCCTCCGATGTTATGTCTCCTCCGGGTCAGGGTCCGCCTCTGCTGACTGGGAATCGAACTCACGTCCCTCACATTGAAAGACGAGAGTCATTACCGCTAGACCACGACGCCCCATTATATATGTTCCGATAACTAGTATACTTACTCCTGCATGCAGTGTTGTTCTTCTCATCTTGATTTTTAGCCGATTTTTAGCAACCACCCAAGTCCAGTGCTGGGCATTCTTTCGAATCTGGGCAAAGTTATCCAGCCAATCCCCATAGAGGATATACGTCACACCATCTGTAGTGGCAAGAATGTCGGAAAGTCTGAGTGTATAGGAGGCCGTGTTATTCTCATGATATCTTTACGAGTGGGTAAAGTGAACTAGCGATTCCCCGAAATTATTTTATTATATTATATATCTTTTTATTATTCTGCCGGCCATAATGATGTTAATATTTCCAAAGAACTCCACTTTGATTTTCATTTTGTTCCCGGAATATCTCGATGCAGCCCAATCTATAATATGTGAGCTCCGTGTGATCTGTGGTTAGGATAGTGCTGTATATCTTTTTACCCCCCCCCCCTCCCCCATTAATTGTTTAATGCTGAAAAAGAACCTGGATAAAGTGACTATCTATGCTTGTAAAGGTCATACGGACGAACACCACCGAATTTTTGGCGAAAATAACCCTACCACGTATTTTAGTTTGTGTCGTTTGTCAATCACCATGACGTGGTAAGTCTTGAGACAACTTTTACTGATATCTTCATATCTTTCTAACGATTACTCGTTCTTGCTTCGTTTGTGCTTTTGAATTTTCAGTGAACTTTTTTATTTGAGCCGTTCTGTGCATGCATGTTTGGCGCAAATATGTTTATCATTATTCAGGGCCGAATGGGAGAACAGTCATTGATGAATGGGCTACCCTGACAAAATATCAGATATTATTAAATGAATGAATGTTTAATTAAAGACATTTTAATATATTCAACTTTATTCGGCATGATGGTACACTTGGAGGCATGGGCGGAAAATCCCAGGGGGATGTCCCGGTTTAACAATTGTCGACAAAGACCCTCCCTGCTGTTCATTGTCGTATGACGGTCATTTTCGATACATTTAGGCCTAATTCTGTGTTGTTGTACTCTGTAAAAAATGAAGTGCTAATTTAGCACTTACGGTGCTTGAATAGTGACTGCACTACGAGTGTTGATTTTGCATACTTTCTCCCATGCGTGTACTGTATCAAAGCAATGGCTTCGATCCAGCAGAGGCATGGCCGCTTGTCATCGTTCAAATCCCATCTTCACCCGACAAAGGAAATTATATAGTTGGTGTCGAAAATCTGTCTCTCTGACGGTCAATCGGATCGGAATCGCCCTAGCCACTTACCAGTCTCTGTGGTCAAGTGGTTAAGACACCAGTGTTCAAAGCTGGGGGCCCGAGTTCGATTCCCGGCAGAGGCATTTTTTCGGCATCACCAATTTTTCAAAAAGGGTAAATAGCTCTAGAGAACCTTGATTTAAGATACGCCTTCCTTTGTTCTCTTCATCCATTTGCTTATATATATATGTGTGTGTGTGTGAGGCTATACATGTACAACAGCTTTGGCAACTCTTTTATTTTAGATATTGTGTAAAGAAATGGATGAAGAGAACAATGGTAGGCGTAGCTTCAATCAAGGTTCCCCAGAGCTATCTACCCTTTGGAAAAATTGGTGATGCCGAAAAAATGTCTCTGCCGGGAATCGAACCCGGGCCCCCAGCTTTGAACGCCGGTGCCTTAACCACTAGACCACAGAGACGGGTTAATGGTTAGGGCGAGCCTGATCAAATTGACCGTCAGATTTTCGACACCATACCAATTATAATTTCCTCTGTCGGGTGAAGTTGGGTTTTGAACAATGACAAGCCGCCATGCCTCAGCTGGATCAATGCTATTGCTTTTATACAAAGCTAGTGCTTTGATACAGTAAACGTATGGGAGAAAGTATACAAATGTGTGTGAGGCTATACATGTACAACAGCTTTGGCAACTCTTTTATTTTAAATATTGTGTTAAGAAATTATTTCTTTACACTATACTTTAAAATAATTTCTTTACAAGAACCTACGCCAGCTCCTCGTGAAATCCGAGCTCATTCCAATCAATGCTACATGTGGTGTCGGAAGCAAACCATGCAGTAGACCTCGCTGCAACACGTGTGGTGTCATTTCTTCAGTGACAGAGATATCCGGACCAAAGGGTACTTGGCATATCCACGGCTCTTTTACATGTGTCACCAAGGATTGAATATATTGCATCTACTGCTCGAAGTGCAAGGAGATCTACATCGGAGAAACGAAGAGGAGGCTAGCTGACAGAGTGACCGAACATCTTCGCTCCATCAGGATCAAGTCAGCAGAGTTGCCGGTAGCCCATCATTTCAACCAACCAGACCATAACATCGGGTACTTCAAGGTGTGCGTTCTTCTGGCTGGTTTTCGTTCAGATGGGATAAGGAAAGAGAAGGAGGAACGCCTCATCCACTCACTCGGCTCTCTCCAACCTGATGGAATGAATGCGTCTTTCCATTCTTTTCCCGTGATGTGATATTCTTTTCTCCCTCTCTCTCTCTCTCTCTCTCTCTCTTGCTTCCCTTTCTTGTTTTCTTCCTTTGATTCTGTTGTCCTTCCCTTTCTTTTTCTTCTCTTTCTTTCTCCCCAGCTGTCCTCTATTTCTGCCCCTTCTCTCCCCCTCTCTCTCTTTTCTTCTAGTCGGTTTTCTTTTTCTTTTTCAGTTTTCTCTCTTCCTTTTGTCTCCCCGGCTTTCTTCTTTTTCTTCCCTTCCCCTTTCTTTCTTTTTTCTTTGTTTTCTCTCTTTCTCTCTTTTCTTTTGTACTGTTGCGCTTCGCGTCTTACCTCTTAGCGCGTTGTTTTTTACGCTTTGCGTTTTGCGCACTGCGTTTCTTGGTGTTGTTGACTAATAAATTCATCATTTCCTGATGAAGCCCTATGGGCGAAAATTTGATCAACTTTTCTATCTACGGTTGTTTTTATTCACATTGTATTTTGCTTTATACTACCACAACCGACGCAGGACCTTCTTTTTTATTCTTTTTTATATATATTTTAATCTTCAGGGTACCTATCCATTATTTCAACAATATTTATCAAAATATTTGTAATGCTAATTTGTTTGGGGTTTTTATCATTATTTGTTAAATGTTTGCTATTGATGATTTTGTACATTTGTATGTTTTTCTCCAATAGCCACACTATGGGCGATATTGGAACAAATGCCCTGGTCATTGTCATTTTCAAGCGCGTCATCACAAAAGACTTTAAAACAATAAGTAACTGCTTTTATACATGGGGAATGATGCACGTTATCAGAGAAAATGAGTTGCTGGACAAAGGCAAATATATTTTAATTCCATCCGCCTTTTTTCTTATATACCCTCAAAAAAAGTTTTGCAACTCAGTTTTTGGGGATGATATCTTTTTGATTAATGAAGTATAAAAGATGAAACTGGTATCATTGGAAAGCTAAATTATTCTTCTTTACAATGATATGCCATTTGCCATGTTTGCTGTGATTATGTAATCATGGAATATGCAATCACCCTGAACATCGAGAAAAGTCAGAAGTGAAATGTTGCAAAATGCATTGATTTCTAACAAGAGTCTCCATTTCTGTAGGTGACAGTGAATGCACTCGGTCCATCATCGAAACAATTGGAAATTCGCTATTGCAAACGACGCATTTTGCAACATTTCATGTGTAACATTGCTGCGTATTATCATGTCTGTGTATTTCATGATAACACTAGCATTACAAATGACATATGATTGTAAAGAAGAATAATCATGCTTTCTAAAGATATCACTTTTACACATGATGATGGCACATTAAGAAATTTATTAGCACTCAAACTTGCAGTTTGAGTTGCAGAACTCAAACATGACATGGCAACGAATTTTGCAACATTTCATTTTTACATTGCTGCATATTTATCATGTCTGTGTATTTTATGATAGTATAGAATTACAAATGACACATGATCGTAAAGAGGAATAATCATACTTTCAAATGATACCACTTTTACATATGATGATGGCACACTAAGAAATTTATTAGCATTCAAACTTGAGTTGCGGAACTTTTTTTGAGGGTTTTATATTTTGTCAAATGACACGATTCAGAAGAGCCTCACCCCTTCACACCTTTTTTCCCAAAACCGTGTACAAAAACGTACACGCGGTCCCTGACACATAAGTTTATGTGGTATATTGTTTATATTGGTAGGTTTGAGAAATTTATTTTCAGATTGTCCCTATTATCTTTCAAATTGCATACTTTCTTATTCTGAGCATAGCATATGTCGTAGGAAAATAAAATTTACGCCACATATATCTGGAGATGATGAGACGTGTGATCATTATTGACAACAATCCAAATCTGAGTGAAGAACAGAAAGTGGTTGTAAACAGAGTCATATAACATTTTTTGTCTCACCTGCATAGCAGGGTGAGACTATATGCGCCGTTTTTCATTAAAACAAATAAAATCTCTGCATTTTACATTACATAACAAATGGGGCAGCTGCTCGTTTATGACGTCACAAAATAATCAAAAACTTGAAATTCTAATAACTTTCTCAATATATAATGCATTTTCCCCAAACTTTCACCAATATTCTTAATTATTTTTCTGCTTTTTAACAATAAACTGTTTGTCATATAAATAAAGGTGAACTTCCCCCTTAAAAGTTGTTTTACAATCTATTCCCGCTGATAATCAATTTATAACTATACACTCCTCGTTTTAGGCCTACGTGTGTATATTTGAATTTATATTGAATTTATTATCAAATCTCACGGTCAAGTATATTTACATGAAGAACTATACTCACGAGGGAAATTCTATAGGACACTTCTTTCATACACAAATACAAACTGTCGTATAGGGCTTTAAGCTATCATAAAAAACGCGCGTATTCATGACTTGTCTGTACAATGGCAGTCTATTTTACGATGCGCCGAAATTTGACGAATTTAATTTTAAAGATCTATAATATGCAATATCGTGCCGTATTACACGGGCTTATTAATAATCATTAAATATGATTCAAATTATATAAGAAGATGAATTTTCTTCATAGAATAGACGAAACATTCCACTCTTTAGTGCCAATATTGCTCGATATGTGGACCATTCATAACACAGTAAAAACACTGTTTGAATTCGTTATGCAACGCTGTTTTACTATACGAACTCTTCAGTATATATTGTAGCTGTTTAACTGCTTGTTTAAACAAATATTTAACATTCGAAACAACCATCGTTAAGTTATTGAAGTTTAGATATTTAAGTAATGAATTGTTGTTTAAGATTTTAAATAACTTATTGAATAGTACACGATTATAGTAAACAGCGTTATAAATATTAATAAAAAAAAGTTTATTTTGCTCGTGGATTCTGTCTGGTATCGCTTGTATCCCATTCGATGAATTCCATGGCAATACAATGTTATTCACACAAAATTTAAACTCTAATTTATCTTTATCTGAACCCAGATCGAGTAATAATATTGGGCAATTCCATAAAATATGTACGTCCGACCCCCTATCGTTGGGGCCTTCATAAAATTGTCTGTCTCTGATTTCTTGTTCTCTTGACAGTCTGTAATATTCTCAAAGGACCCTGACTTGGTCTATTTATGAAGTGAAGTAAAACTTGAGAAAAATTGGGGGTCGGATGTACAAAAAGGTGGATTAATTTAAGGAATTGCCCTCTTGTTAACTTACGTGAAGATGTATCGCTCTCCTGTCCCGTCGTTCGTATCGTCAATTGAAAATAGAACCTGAAAAACACACACACACACCTCGGAAGACTTTGTTTCAGTGGCGAGTTGTGTTACACATGCTGCCACAGACACACTGGATGAAGGTGACACAGATCGATCCAATCTATCACACTATTTGCCATGTTCAGTGGCGTAACTACGGGGGGCATGGGGGGCACGTGCCCCCCCCCCCCCCCCCATCGGCTGACCTAAAAAGGGGAAATGGAGAAATACATATCCGTTTAATGGCACTGTCCTTAAAATGTCTCTATTAGGTCAGTATACCTGGCAACTGGGCGCGCTTCGCGCGCTCACTAAGTGACTCAATTTTTTTGCTGGTGCCCCCATGCCATGACCCACGGTACGCCACTTGCCCTGTTAGACCGGAATGGAAGATATGTATTATTTAAATGTTACATTCAAGGTTAGAAATTAATTCTTGGGAATTTTTATTTTTCCTCCGAGAAATAACAAAAGCGACCGAATACAATTCGTTATATTTGAATAATTTAGAAGGAAACCCATTAGCGCTTGGTGCTGACTTCGCTGTTTTCAGAGATGTGAATTTAGATTATTCTGGACAAATAAAAAAAGGAACAAAATTCAATAAAAAATAAAAAATACAAGACATTTTGGACACTTTTTTCATCAATTGATATATACATTTTTTTATAATTTCCAATTATTTTGATTTGATGGTATTGTAAAGGGAAAATAATACTGTTCAACTTGAGATATATCTATAGATTATAATAAATATGTTCGTTTTTTTATAATTATATCCATGGGGGTTTCTGGACCATGTAGAAGATTGTATTTTGTATTATAATATTCCCTTTGTGATTATAAATTGATAAATAAATATATAGATTGATTCTAAGTTTACCTTGGAAAATACCACTTAATCAAAATTAATTTAAATTGTTTTTGTATGAATTCTGATTCATGTATGTAATTGATTTCGTGCTATTTATCATTTTTACATGTTATCTATAATGAGCAAGAAATAAAATGTGATTTTAACCCCCCCCCCCCCAAAAAAAAAATAGAATCTGGCTTGAATTGATTTCTTACGTGTGACTGTATCGATATCAAAGTCCAGCTTGTGGCGATGCTATTCGGTTGTTTACATAATACCTCATTGACTAACCACCAACCAATGTTTGATTATCTAATTGATTTTCTTCTTTTTTTATTCTTGTCTTTCTACACCCCCACTGGAATTATAATCAAACCTGTTCCCCATCTTACAAAGAGTTGCGATTGATCAGATCAATCGCAACTATGAAAAGCCAGTATAGCGTCTGGCTTATAAAATGTACGTTGGTTCAGAGTATCTTATTATGTTTTATTATATTTTATTTTGTTTTATTCATACATTCATTGTTTTCTTAACCATACCGTATACTTCTCTTTGTTCACAAAGAACATTGTACAAATTTCCTGTAGAAATAACTATGGCATTATAGGATTTCCATACAGTCGAGGTTGATCGCATCCATTGTAAGACGAGGCCCTTAATTATGTAGGGCAGTCAGTAGCAAAGTTCACTGCTTCACCCTTGGCTCTGAAGTGCCAAAGTAAATGTCACATCAGAGGGACTACTTGACATTAAGTAAAATATTTTGTTAAGGTAATCCTATACGGTCAAGATGGAGAAAAGGAGAGATGAATTAGTTAAATGAGGCAACAAATCAGAAAGGCCTAAATGTCTTGTTGCTTCTACGATGTTGGGAATTATTACTGATAACATTGATCAAACATGTCAAATAATGAATGAAAGTCATGTTACGTAAATTGAACATAAATTATTTCATATTTTTCTTGGTTATAAGGTTTCATTCATATCTACATTTCACAAAGATAACATTTCATGTAAACAAACCAAACGAGGGGAGAGGGGCATCATGCCCCCTCCCCCGTCCTTTTAGGGTTAAGCATCTTTTGAGACCAAATTTGCGGCGCCTGGGTGCATTTTGTAAGTGCATGTAAGACGCAAAGTTGCTCAAAAAACGTGATTCCGTGTACAAGTTTGATGCAAATTATGTTTTCGACCCCAAAATCATAAGTTATGATTATTTATACTTTTGTTGGTTTTTAAATTGATTAATTTTATGCTATTTATGATCGCAAAAGTGTCCCCGACAAAGTTCATTGAAAAAAACAATAGAAAACAAAGTTTTAAAAAACACAGAAATGCATAAGAATTGAAGAAACAATAAAATACATAGGAAATTAATTATTTGCATAAGTAATTAATAAAAATATAAACAATTATTTTTTGGGGGGGATTTAAATCTACAGTATTGTAGTTTACATCCGGCTCTAAGGACGTGCAATCAGCGGCCCCTGTATATTCTGGTCTGAAATATCCTATTAGGGTTAAAATACTTTTTTAAGATGAACATCACTAATACACAGGATAAATTAGTCTACACACTCTAAAAAAGGTTTACACAATATTGGGTAAATTGGGAACATGCATGTTTGTTGGGTAAAAGTATACCCAATATTTGGTAAATTTTACGCAATGTTGCGTTGAAATAGCCCAACATGGGGTTAAAAAAATACCCAGCAAACATGCATGTTCCCTTTTTACTCAATATTGGGTAAAATTTTACTCAGTGTTTTTAGAGTGCAGTGCGTATCAAAAAAAAGTTTACACTTTAATAGAAAGTATCCTGTAAAATTATACATTTCTAATATCCTGAATATTTTTCCACATTTTAACATTGGTACAGATCCATTTAAGCAAAAACTGCCGAAAAATATTTCCGCTTGAGTGAGCACCACTTTTGAAAAGTTAGTGAAAAACGATTTGCGCAGAACTTTGAAATAGTTATGCGAATGAAATAAAAGTAGACCTTGATCATGAAGAACACGTGGAATTTAGCTTGTAAAATTGATTTAAAGATATCTTTTACCTTTTAACTTCTTTCCTTGCCCAAAACACTTCAAAGAGTGCATTGCGCCCCACCCCACTCCCCCCACACATCGAAGCCATCGTGATGACATTTGCTTCACACTAAACTGTGATTTACATAAAATGGCTTAGACTTGACTTTCATTTTGTAAATCATTGTCAAGCTTGGAAAAAGTGTGGAGAAACAAGTATTAAATGAAAAATGAAATGTAAACCTACTTTATATGATAAAAACTTAGTGAAATAATGCTAGAGATGTCTGATATAAACTTTTGTTATGATTCAGTTATGTCCTCAGATCCAGCTGGCACAAAAAAGGGTAAAGGTTGTGTTTACTAAGAGTTAAAAGTTCAATTTGGGTGGCAAAATTGTTACAAAATGCTTGAATGTATCCGGTTTATTTCAATTGACTAAAAGAGCAAGGGAAATGTATGAGAAATGTTTCGCAAGGTAAGATTGATTTCGCCCTTCGACACCGCATAGACTAGAGCCATTCTGGAAAAAGAGGCCTGTATAAACTTTAAGAAGCATTTTGGGGTAAAAGTTGGGAACCGGACTATTTCACACAATTCAAATATGCTGAATCTGATAAGATCGGTTCCCAAGCTAATTTCTCATGTTTTGACCACCTAATTTGCATAAACAAAATGGCTGCCGAATTGACAATTCAGAATATTATTTCGACAATGTTCTTTAATTATATTCGCTTTCACAGACATGAATACTGCAAAATCCTGCATACATACGTGTACCTTTCGGGAAAAATTGTTATTTTTGTTTCCGGCTAATGAATTATGCAAATTTATGCATATTTTGGATCATTATGCTTTAATTTGTTAATTTAAGGTAAAATGTTTATATTTTTGGTACAAGTAGTATTTGCATCATTATAAATAATTGTACGGCCCTTAGAATATAATATCACAGTGAATATTAATGTATTTTATTGTTTTTTTAATTTCTTATGTATTTCTTTGTATTTTGTACCTTTTGTTTCGTGTATGTTTTGTTATGGGATCTGTCAAAGTATTGATTATCTGAATCAATGGCAGAGAATAACAAGTTTCAATGATTTTTACATGTTTGTATTCGTATACATCCATGGGCATTAACAGATGCACCTACTCCCACACTCACATCTGCATAGGTAAATTCCTGCAGGGAGGGCCTTCGCATTTAAAAGCACACTGGTGGTGATCCTACGAATTTCATGAACCTATCTGTATTCAAGCGAATGTCACTATTCATTGCTTAAATTTTGTATGTAAAATGGTTTTTTTTTAATTATTATATCAATCAATTCATATTTACAGTTTTAGATGATGGATTATTAAATTTGAATCATGACAGTACTGTAAATCTCAACTCCTCAATCAGTAACATTTAATATCCTTTGGAGTAGTCATGTTCCCCGACCAACAGAATCTCATCACACATACATGTGTGTGTGTATATATATATACATGTATATATCAGGAATGCGAAACAAATTCACGAGTAATGCAGTTTTTGCAATGCCAACAATTAAGTTCTTTTATTCACTCTCCAAATTTTCGGTAGACCTCTACCATCTTCAGGGAAGATTCGTGGATTGTGACAAGTTTGAATGACAGTTGTTTTTATTAAAGCGTGCGCGATCTCAACGGGACTAGGGTAACTGCTGCTAGGTGCGCAAAATGCTGTTAAAACCAAGATGCTTATACATGTGTATATATATATATATATATATATATATATATATATATATATATATATATATACACTCAGCAAAAAAAGTTCTTGGACACTTATAAAAGTTAAAATATTCCATATAGATATTTGATTAAAGGCAAATTATTGTATGTCAACATGACCAGACAATATTCCTCTTCCAGTATGACATGAAATTTTCATGTGAACAGTCATTCATAGGTGGTTAAATGCTTTAAACAATAGCAATGTCAGTAAAAGAAAATTGCAAGAAATGGATCAGTCAGTGCATGGCTGGTTACAGGCACTAAACAATAGCAATGTCAGTAAAAGAAAATTGCAAGAAAACGATCAGCCATTCTTTCAGTTGTGAAAGTTTAAGTGGCATAAATATCCATCAAACGATAAAAGCAAACTTTAAGTTTTTAAGGATTTTGCAGTATCCATATCGGTGAAAGGGAATATTATATAAGAATATTGTAGAAATATGATTATAAATAGTCAATTTGGCAGCCATTTTGTTTATGCAAATTAGGTAGTCAAAACATTAAAAAAATTGGCTTGGGAACCGGTTTTATCACATTCAGCACATTCAAATTAGGTGAAATTGACCGGTTCGCAACTTTTACCCCAAAATGCTTCTTGAACTCAAATTCTCCCCATATTGGTCTTGTCTAGCATGAAAATAAGCATTTCTGCCAAAACAGATTTCTGCGAGCTTTAAAAATGGAAAGTGCTAACCCAAGTGTAACATTCTGTCAAAACTTGAACTTTATTGGATAGATGAGACCCAAACCCAAGATTACATTTACATGTGAAAAGAATTACCAACATGTATATATTTTAAATTCCAGGGCTTTTTCAAAGTGCAACTTTTTTTGATACGCACTGTATATTTTTATTCATACATGAAAACTGAAACTGTAAGGAAAGAACTGCATTTTGCTGATTTGGTAACATAATAATTAGTGTGACATGAAAGTATTGAGCAGTGAATTACTGCACATCATTCATGTGGGACTCAGCGCAGAAAGCACCATTATCGTGGGGATAAGGCGAGTACTTCTATAGTGTTTAATAATAATAATGATAGAGGCATATTTACCCAGGGGGCCACTTCAGTTCCGAAAACTGTTCTCCCAGCGGGCCGTGCTATTATTACCCAGGCTTTAGCACGGCTACCTTGATCGGGCGCTCGAGCATTCGAGGAATTTCTTCTTACCTGGTACCCATTCACCTCACCTGGGTCGAGTGCAGCACAATGTGAATAAATTTCTTGCTGAAGGAAATTGCGCCATGGATGTGATTCGAACCCACGACCCTCTGTTTCAAAGTCCGAAGACTAATCCACTGGGCCACAACGCTCCACGGTCCGTGTTTAGGACTTGAGGTGGCACCATTTGGGCCTTAACAAAACGTGTAACATATTTCCGGTACCAATTTTATATTGCTGATTGACAAGAGTGTAAGAATAATTCTGATTTGCCATCTAACGCAGCTTACAGGGAGGGCAACTACTGAACTTCCTTTGCAAAAATTGGGGAGATATATTGATGACTTTGGAACTCTTTTTGGCTGGCGGAAGTTCAAGGGCTACCTTACTGTTTCAGGTGATGAATTTGATCCCGTCGGATGTCTTCGTAAATGCAGATTTATTTTTAAAATGAGATGGTCGAGGTACCCTTTCTGGTTAAATATAGAATGCCAGATATTATGTCCTATCCACTGGTAATAAAAAAAGTCGACCCTCTATTTTCAGGGATTTTCATCTGTATTTTTATGATTTTTTTTTTAACAGTGCCATTTTAAGACGAGTCTATGGGAAATGTTATACGTGCGTGATTCCTTCCCCCTGCTTTTTTTTACAACTGTCAACAGAGGGAGACATGACCTTTTAAAGAGCGTTAAGGGATTAGACTCATTCTCTCATTGTTTTCTTGAAAATTCACTGTGCTTCTCTTTGAAATTGCAATTATTCACAACTTTGATCTGGTTTATATTTTTATTGGACTTATATATTATTTGTCTTGCTATTTACAATTTTTTTTATATACATATTTTTCTAGTTTTAAATATGATATTTAAAAGTGTAAATGTTAATTTATATATGTTTTTGATACTCGCAACTTTGCTGATTTGATTTCGATGATAATAGTTTTTACAATGTTATAATTTCAATCAATTTTAATCTTTTTTTTAAATTGTCCAAAATTATTTTTTGGTCTTTATTTGTTGATTATTTGTCTATGCACTAGAATTGTGATATATTGTAATCTTTTGATAATATACATGTACATTTTTACTTTGTAAATATGATGGTATGAGTCTTCGGACTTTTGTCATACCATTTTCACAATAAAACCAGAATTGAATTGAACTGAATTGAATTTGTTTACAAAGGACATCGCGCAAATATCCTGGAGAAAAAATTATGACACTGACACATTGTAAGACGAAGCCCAGGTGTTACACCTATGAATATTTCTCTTAGACTCGTGTGTTCAATGACAATAATAATGAACAACATTTCAATGAAATAATCAAATTATAATGTCAGCGAACATGAATCTGAAATTGCATATCTGGGTCCCGTAACACAAAGGTTAGCGATTAATTGTACTCTTGATTTTCGCGTTTGATTGTACTTTATAGTCAATGCAATCAATCGTAGAAAAATGTTCTACGATCATTGCTAAGCTTTGTTTTACGGCCCCCTGACCATAAAATGATATATTTTGGGGAATTTCATTAACATGCAATGTGTGGAAACATCTCGTGACGAAATCTCAGTCATCGCCTGAAACAATGCAAATAACCTGGTTCTTCCGCCAGTCTAATAGCTCCAAAAGTAACGTGACATATTGCCCATTTGAGCAAATGAATTTTTAATAGTGATTACCTTTGCTAGAATCAGTGAGAGATTGTGAATCATTGTGTATACACTATTGTCAATCAGGGGAGTTTCACAATCCATATGCATGCCCACGAACAGACGCGTTTTTCACGACTGTTTCAGAAACGGATTTTGAATTCTTTTTTTTTTGTCACATCATGGGCACTGACGAAGAGAGTGACTTTACCTTTCATTTTTAAGAGCTATGCTCCCTTTAAAATCTACAATTTTTTTTTCTACTGCACTTTCTAAACCATTTGTGATTATGTTATTCCATATGCCGAGCAGACTATTTCTATTTTACTCAGGTACGTTTTACTGCTAAACTTAGACTGTATGTCCACAAAGATCACAAAACAATTCAATATCAATTTGTAAAAACTTGAAATCCTAAAGAATAATTAATTATCTATGACAGGAGTGGAAACTGGCAATATTCTCCTTTTTTTAATATCGGGTTTTTTTTGCAAGTATATTTTGTGGATGGGTGTTGTTCCTTTTTAAGTGCCAACCAGTTCACCCCTCCCCCTTCTAACCCCCCATGACGCCCATATACGCCCCAGAATATACAAGTTTCTCCAACTAATCATGCATGTTTATTTGTCATTATCATTATTAATATGAATATTCCCCCATGCATCTGCAGTGCGTCAACCAAGCTAAAGATAACAATATCGATCCCACTTAAAGCCAATATGTGCACTGGCGTTCAGACGGGGGCGAGGGGGTGGGGGCTTGGGGATTCATGGACGAAAAAACGAAAGAAAATGGTGATAATACTAATGATATTTTTATTAAAATTACGTCACGACGAAAAAAAGGAAGGGAAAAGTGTGAAATTTGATACTATATTAATATATCAAAAATAATAAATCAATGAATTTATTTTTGTATAGAGAAACGTCTTTTTTGCTCTCTCGCTGCCTGTCTAACCCGATTCTGATTCACTTTTATCGCGCTACTAAGCCTATATATCGTCATTAACATAAGTAAGATTTCCAGTGAAAAAACAAAACAGACAAGTACTGTTACATATATGAATAATTGTAAAAGAATTTTGAAAGCAGTTACATTAATCTATTAGTTATTTCCTCTTTAAGAATAGCCTAGAATGATCAAGTACATTCCACAGCATGTTTGTAAGAACTTTCCAGATGTCTTTTTATTATGCAGGCCTTGCCTATTTAAAGGCCAAGGAGTTTTATTGTTGAATAAGGAAAAGCCAAACAATAGAATTGTATTGGTAGTGGAAATGAATAGGCTTAGGTATTTTGTTTACACTGTTGATTTCAATGAGGTCATTCAAGAGTGTTCTGGATTTTGACTGCTCCTGAAAGGAGAAAGTTCTTTTGGAAGACAATTTTAGAAGCTTCTAGATTAGTTGAAACTTAGTATATATAGCTGCAGTTTCTTTAAGGACATCATCACATCATCACATCATATTAGATCACACCATCACATCATATGAGATCACTTCACCAGATCAGATCAGAGCAGTTTATGCATCAAAGAACTGTTTGCAGTTATTTTGAGAGAGAAATTATCAGTTCTCATCGAGATCATCAACATCATCAACCTGTTCAATGAACACGCTTCAACCCATGGATTGCTGAAATTGACTGTTAATCATCATCAACATCGTCTTCACGGACATTTCAACTCGTTGCAGTGACTCTTATTATTCATCGGACTTCAACATCAGTTTCATCATCGCCATCATTGTGAATTTTCGCCAGTCAACTGGGATTTTATCATTTGGATTATTACTTGGATATAGTATCATCACTTCGGGATTTTACATCGGACACTTCAAGAGATTTATGTAAGATCATTATTTGTTTTATTTATGTATAATTATTTCCTGTAATAAAAAAAAAGGAAATTAAACACAAAGAAGAAATTAAACACTTGTTATTTGTTGCAGTATCGTAACAAATAATTTTGGGGGCTTGTCCGGGAAACGAAAACCAAATTTGTACAAGCCAAGGCAATTTGAACCAAAAACCAAATTTGTACAAGCCAGTTTGAAATTAAAACCAGTTTTTCAGGAAACGAAAGCCAATTTGAGACGAAAGTCAATTTGAAACAAAAGCCAATTTGAATTGGAAACATTTTGGAAAGTTCTAGAATATACTGTACTGTGTTATTACTTGCTTGTATTTGTGTATATTCACTATGGCTACATTTGATGTTGAAGAATTTCTTGCGAGGACAGAATTGTCATATGATCATTTGAAGTCACTGAAGAAAGATGATTTGATAACAGTTTGTGATCATTTGGGTGTATCTCTAGCCCCAGGTTTAAAGAAGGCAGAGATAATTGACTTGTTAGCTAGTCACATGAAGCTTACAGAGGGGTCTGAAACTTCTATCAATATTTCAGATGATGCTCAGATTCAACTTGCAAAATATGAAATGGAAATGAAAATGAAAGGAAAGATTGAAATGGAGAAAATAAACATTGAAAAGGAGAAAATGAGATTGGAGTACCAGTTAAAGTTGAAAGAAATGGAGTTAGCTCATGCAAATACTAACTCTACTAAAGATAAATCTCCCCAAGGCTTTGATGTGGCGAAAAATATTCGCCTTGTGCCAAAATTTGATGAAGAGGGAGTTGATACATATTTTGTGTCATTTGAAAAAGTGGCCAAGAGACTGAATTGGCCCAAGGAATACTGGACTCTTCTCCTCCAAAGTGTTTTTGTTGGAAAGGCTGCAAAAGTCTACTCTTCGCTCTCTGAAACGCAATCATGTGACTATGCTACAGTAAAAGAAACAATTCTCAATGCATATGAGTTGGTACCAGAAGCGTACAGACATAAATTTAGGAACATGCAAAGACAATCAGGCCAGACGTATGTTGAATTTGCTAGGGAACAAGAAATGATGTTCGATAAGTGGTACAGATCACTGAAAGTTGACAAAGATTTTGTTCACCTTAGGGAAGTTGTCCTCCTAGAAGAATTCAAAAAGAGTCTTCCTTTTGGCATTAAATCTCACTTAGATGACCATAGAGTTACTGAAGTCAGTAAAGCAGCCATAGTAGCTGATGAATTTGAGGTCACACATAAAGGTAGTGGAGATAGGCCTCCTTTCAAGAATTATTGGAAAAAGAAAGGTAAAGGGTCATTTGAATCCCACAATAAACCTAGTGAGGGAAAATATGCAAGCAGGGATAAAGACGCTAACAAGAATCAGGCTAGTGGGGGCACAGAATCAACCAAAAGGTCTGAGAGTCGTAGTTCCAAAATTTGTACTCATTGTCATAAATCGGGACATTTGAAAGAATCATGTTGGAAATTGGTTGGAATGCCAACCAAAACTAAGAAAGACATGGGTTTTGTCAAGCAAACAAGTGTTCCCTCGATGGAGTTTGTTCCATCAGAGCCCAATCAAGATGTTGAGAGTGTTTCTCTAGTATTTGCTGATAAAATCAAACAGGTTGATGAAACTTTTAGGAGTTTTTTGCATGATGGTGAAGTATTATCCCCTTGTTCGACTGGTGCTGCTGGTAGGTCAGTGGTGATCCTTAGGGATACAGGGGCTGCACAGTCCCTGATGGTGCCAGGTGATTCGGCTCTTCCTCTGGAGAGTTCAGAGAATGCCAACGTCTTAGTTCAAGGTATTGGCCCAAATTTCATGTCGGTTCCTTTGCATAAGGTCGACTTAAAGTGTGACCTAGTTAGTGGTCCTGTGACTGTTGGTGTCGTTCCAGAATTACCCATGAAAGGTGTTGATTTCTTGTTAGGTAACGACTTGGCTGGAGATAAAGTTGTTGCATCTCCAGTGGTTTCGGAAAAGCCCGTTGAGGTAGCTGAAACTGAATTGTTGCAGGAAGATTTTCCAGGGATTTTCCCGGATTGTGTTGTTACTAGGTCTCAGACTCGTAGAGCTGAAAAGGATGATGCGGAATCTGCTGATGTAGAGGAGAGTACTGATGTCTGGTTAGCTGAAACCTTTTTCAAGGATTTGAATGGGGATAGTGTTGAAGGCTCTGTTGCTAACAATGATAGTTTGTTTAGTAAATCCTCCCTTGTACAGGCACAACAGGCAGACCCAGAATTAAAAAGCTTGTCACAAAAAGCATGTTCTGAGGCTGAGGCTGATAAGGTTCCTGAGTGCTTTTATGTCAAAGATGACATTTTGATGAGGAAATGGAGACCTCCCCGGAGACCAGCTGATGAAGATTGGTGTATAATTCACCAGGTTGTAGTTCCTCCTTGTTACCGCACAGATATTCTGAAAATGGCTCATGAGTTACCTATGGCAGGTCATGTCGGTATTCGGAAGACAGAAGATAGAATTATGAGGCATTTCTATTGGCCTAAGATGCACAAAGATGTTGTGCATTTCTGTAAGACATGTCACACATGTCAGATTATTGGTAAGGCACAGCCTTCTATCAAGCCTGCTCCATTAATACCCATTCCTGCATTTGATGAACCTTTTACTAGGGTTCTTGTTGATTGTGTCGGACCCTTACCCAGAACTAGGTCGGGTCACAGATTTCTCCTGACGATTATGGACTTGTCTACACGGTTTCCAGAGGCGATACCTTTGAGGAGTATCACTGCGAAGACAGTGGTGCAGGCGTTAGTGCAGTTTTTCACTAGGTACGGTCTGCCGAAGGAAATTCAATCTGATCAAGGGTCAAATTTCATGTCAGGAATATTTCAGCAAGTTATGAAGGAGTTGGGAATAAAGCAGATTAAGTCTTCTGCTTATCACCCACAGTCCCAAGGAGCGTTAGAACGCTATCATCAGACTTTGAAGACCATGATTAGGGCTTATTGTGAAGACTATCCCGATGACTGGGATAAAGGGATCTCATTCCTACTGTTTGCAACTAGGGATTCCCCGAATGAGTCCACAGGTTTCAGTCCATTTGAATTGGTCTATGGTCATGAGGTTAGGGGTCCCCTAAAGCTTATCAAAGAGAGGTTTATGGTTCAGGATGATGATGTAAACCTTCTAGACTATGTGTCAAAGTTTAGAGAAAGGCTCTCAAAAGCTTGTGATGTGGCTAAGGAACACTTGAAAGAGTCGCAGGGAAAAATGAAAGCTCAAGCTGACAAAAATGCAAAAGAGCGAAGTTTCAAGCCTGGAGACAAAGTATTAGTGTTGTTGCCTTTGCAAGGTGAGCCCTTGAAAGCTAGGTTTAGTGGTCCCTACATAGTCAAAAAGAAATTGAATGATGTCAACTATGTGATCAGTACCCCTGATCGAAGAAAGTCTCAAAGAGTTTGTCATGTAAACATGTTAAAAGAATACTTTGAGCGAGAGGCTAGTCAGCCAATAGGTACAACACAGGTCAAAGAAGAAGAAAAACATGTAGATGTACATGAAGAAGAATGTTATGGAAAGACAGATAATGAATTGTCTTATACAGATGTATCTAAGAATGAACCATGTGGTGTAAAGTTGTCTAACTCAGAGATGTTAGGAAATATGGATGAGGCATTAAAACACCTGCCTGAAGATCAAAGAAATGATATATCTGGCCTGTTAAGAGAATATGAGAATGTATGTAAAGACAAACCAGGTCGTACACCTTTAACTGTACATGATGTAGACGTAGGTGATGTAAGACCTATCAAACAGAATCCTTATAGGCTCAATCCAAGCAAGTTGGAAATGGTGAATAAGGAAATACAGTTTATGTTAGATAATGACATAATCGAACCGAGTCAGAGTAGTTGGAGTTCTCCCATTGTAATGGTTCCAAAGCCAGACGGCTCTCAGAGATTTTGCATTGATTACCGGAAGGTAAATGCAGTAACTAAGACTGACTCGTATCCAATTCCTAGGTTAGAAGATTGTATTGATAGGGTTGGAAATTCTGCCTATATCACAAAGATAGACTTGCTTAAAGGATATTGGCAAGTGCCACTGACTGACCGAGCCAAAGAGATATCAGCCTTTGTCACACCTGAAGGCTTATTTCAATGCAAAGTCATGCCTTTTGGAATGAAAAATGCACCAGCAACCTTCCAAAGGTTGACAAATCAAGTGATTGCCGGACTTGACAATTGTGTCGTATACATTGACGACATCCTAGTATACAGTGATACTTGGAATGATCATCTGAATCATTTGCGAGCACTGTTTGACAGGCTGGACAAAGCCAATCTAGTAGTGAATCTGATAAAGAGTGAATTTGCCAAGGCAAAGGTCACATATCTTGGTCATGTGGTTGGTCAAGGGCAAGTGCTACCAAGAGAAGCCAAGATACAAGCTATCTTAGACTTCCCAATTCCCACAACTAAGAAAGAATTGCTCAGATTCTTAGGTATGAGTGGCTTCTACAGGAAATTTGTTCCAAATTACAGTACTGTGGTTAGTCCTCTGACAAACCTGCTGAAGGCAAAAGTGAAGTATGTTTGGTCTGACGAATGTCAAAGATCGTTTGAGAAATTAAAGGCCATTTTGGTGAATGAGCCTATTTTGGCAGCTCCAAACTTCACAAAGCCATTCAAAGTAGCAATTGATGCATGTGATGTTGGAGTAGGAGCAGTATTGCTCCAAGAAGATGAAAAAGGCATCGAAAAACCAGTGTGCTACTTCTCTAAGAAACTCAATCAATTTCAGAAGAAGTACTCAACTATTGAAAAAGAGGCCTTGAGTCTCGTACTAGCCCTTCAGCAGTTTGAGGTGTATCTAACCAATGGAGAGATTACAGTCTATACAGACCACAATCCTCTTGTGTTTTTGGAGAAATTCAAAACAAAGAATCAAAGACTGTACAGATGGAGCCTAATGCTCCAACCATTCCCTTTGAAAATTGTACACATAAAGGGAAAGAATAATGTAATTGCTGATGCTCTATCAAGAGTATAAAAAGTGAAATTATTCATGATTTTGACCAAGTGTGTCATTTGAAGAAAACATCTTTGATGTTCATTTATTTTAACATGTTCTTTAAGTACTATATCTTTGTACACGATAAATGTAAATGATTTATCAAGATGACTTTGAACAGTTAAAAGAAAAAATAATCATAAAGAAACCTTTACTACGGTAAAGCTTTCTTTTCCCCGGTGGGGGAGGTGTTACATATATGAATAATTGTAGAAGAATTTTGAAAGCAGTTACATTAATCTATTAGTTATTTCCTCTTTAAGAATAGCCTAGAATGATCAAGTACATTCCACAGCATGTTTGTAAGAACTTTCCAGATGTCTTTTTATTATGCAGGCCTTGCCTATTTAAAGGCCAAGGAGTTTTATTGTTGAATAAGGAAAAGCCAAACAATAGAATTGTATTGGTAGTGGAAATGAATAGGCTTAGGTATTTTGTTTACACTGTTGATTTCAATGAGGTCATTCAAGAGTGTTCTGGATTTTGACTGCTCCTGAAAGGAGAAAGTTCTTTTGGAAGACAATTCTAGAAGCTTCTAGATTAGTTGAAACTTAGTATATATAGCTGCAGTTTCTTTAAGGACATCATCACATCATCACATCATATTAGATCACACCATCACATCATATGAGATCACTTCACCAGATCAGATCAGAGCAGTTTATGCATCAAAGAACTGTTTGCAGTTATTTTGAGAGAGAAATTATCAGTTCTCATCGAGATCATCAACATCATCAACCTGTTCAATGAACACGCTTCAACCCATGGATTGCTGAAATTGACTGTTAATCATCATCAACATCGTCTTCACGGACATTTCAACTCGTTGCAGTGACTCTTATTATTCATCGGACTTCAACATCAGTTTCATCATCGCCATCATTGTGAATTTTCGCCAGTCAACTGGGATTTTATCATTTGGATTATTACTTGGATATAGTATCATCACTTCGGGATTTTACATCGGACACTTCAAGAGATTTATGTAAGATCATTATTTGTTTTATTTATGTATAATTATTTCCTGTAATAAAAAAAAAAGGAAATTAAACACAAAGAAGAAATTAAACACTTGTTATTTGTTGCAGTATCGTAACAGTACCATGTTTAAAGCCATGTTCAAGTCTAGCCATCAATCAATGTCATCTGATAGTGATTTGGCGTTGATATAATATGATAATGAGCTAACGCTATAGCATGATGCATATTACATGTATTAGGCATCTAACGACGGGCTGCGTGCTTGCTTGTGCGTTGGGTTCGGTTTGGCGGCAATTTATGATGAAAAAACTCATCGCATACTCGTCAATCGATCCGTTGTGAATTAAACAGGTGGAGATACGAACAAATTAGTGAAAGATAATAGTGTGTAATAAATGTATAGTATTTTCAAAGCAAACCAGGAAGGGTTAGCCAATGTGTGTAAATACTAATACGTTTTTACTATATTGTGACTTATCTTTATCGTGATAAGCGCTGCGAATTAAGGATTAACCTCTTGTGTCGAATTGGATTTAGTATATAACAGAATGATAATGAGGAAGCTTCGCCTGCGGAAATTGTTCAACTACGGTGTGTTTGCAATATTAATAATGTTCGTAGTATCGCTCTATACCGTTGGAAGAGAGTTGCTAAAGAGGAATGGCGTTGATGATGGGGACGCTGACATGGGTTTCGAGCATGAGCTCGACGACTTCAGAAGACAAGACACGCTGCTCGGTAACCATGGCAACGTCGAGCGACTCGTAAACAAGGCACCTCGCCACAATGCGGAGGACCTAGAAATGAAGCCGAACGTGCTCGACGAACACATGGGTCGACTTCACGAGATGCGTGCTATCAAAGACGATATGAATCCCAAGGAAGGGGGGATGGACGACCCCTTGATTGATGAACAGTTGATGTTACTTAACAATCCACCAAAAGTTGCTAAGCATGATGAATTAGTGAGAGTTGAGCTGAAGGAAAAGGCAAAGTCTGGTGTCAACCCGCAGTCACCTGACAATCGACCAGGTGATGTCGTCCGTTTGAACATCACCAATGTTATGGATGCGGAAAAGCAAAGTCTTCGCAAGCATCTAGCTCCAGACCTTCTCAAACCTCCAGGAAAGAACATATCAGTTCAGGATCAGAATGGGAAAGACTCAACAGAGATTGTTATTATAATGGTTGATCACGATAAGTTTAAATCTGAAATAGGTAAATGGCAGATAACAAAAATTAAAAATACGATACTCGGGGTTTTTTTTCAGGGATCGAAAAGGCACATTTTTTATGTGCTGTGATGGATCCCCCCCGCGCGCCATGATTTTTAAGTAATCGAAAGCATGGGATGAGAACAAAGGCGAAAAATAGACAAATGTGACGAAATAAGTGGGATGATGTGTACCTATATACACACTGGAATACAGATGGGGCCCATGCCTCCACCTTAATTTTCAAGACCAAGAAAAAGTAAAAGAGAAAAGGGTGCAATATGATATATTTTTTTGAATAGTATGCCAAAATCTATCACAAAACCAGAGTTTTGTCTTAAAAATGTCTAAAATGTTGCTCGCTCGCGGCTTTTCAAAATGTTGCCCCATTCGCCATGTCCGACCCCCTTTTTTTTGGCTCAGTAAGCCACTTTTTACACATAACCCCTAATGTTTTTTATTTGAAGAAGAACAAAAAATTGTCACATTAAGTTCACCTTGCGCCCCCCCCCCATAATACTCTAGAACCATTTCGTCGAGCTATGCGAGGTATTAATATCATTTAAGTATGATTACTTAGTGAATTATTTATCAACTATGGTGGAGACAGATTGTAAAAGAATTTCATATGTGATGTACGACAAAATAACGATGAATCGAATGAGGGGACTGGGGTAAAAAACACAACTCATTTTATATATAGTGTGCATGTGTTAATTTTGTTTATTACAATGGGGCGGAAGTAATCTCTAATGTAAATGATAAAAAAGGGCTTTCACCTCTAAACCCTTTGAAATCCTCTTTTCTCCCCGATCTTTTGATCTGCACTTTTCATAGCTCTCACCTCATTTACATGGAGATGCAGCAGAGCCATAATTCTCTGTCTTTTATAAGAACGGAAAACAATTAAGGCGACGCTGCACAACAGGGCTTTATTCTTTATTATATCCATTTTAACTGTAGTTCTATTTAGGAGTGCCTCACTGCAACTAGATGATATTCCCAATACCATCTATACCATTTATACATAATTAATCATATTGGCTTTATTTGGTTGCCATGGCAATACGTGAATAATGGACACGCCGAAACGACCTATACACATGTATGTGCAATGCAAACAAATCTATAGGCCATTGTTAGCAAAAGGTTCGGGGAAATCATAAAGCACTAAAATGCTAGCAGACAATAATACTTAGTACACGTGAAAGTGGTTTTGGCGATAAAACGTACATGTGGTGTATTATCCATTCTAAACCCCCAAAATTCAATTTCATTCTTTTTTATCAAATTTAGACGCAGACAAAAGATTATGATCTGAATTAACAACAGTTAAATAAATGGGATGTAATATATTCTAGTCTAATAATTTTTAGTTGACCATGCATGCATGACGGTCTTTATGATCGGATAGGTTTGAATGGGCGGCGGCCTCTGAAAAACAAGATCATTCCAACATGATAAATAAACCACTTCACAACAAAAAAAAATAGATCAAATTATATAGAGGACTCTTGATAGTGTGTTGGGGGAGGGTGGGGAGGATGTGCATTTATGTGTGTGTGTGTAATTGAGTTTTTTTCAGACGGATCGTATCAATCAGATATATTTTTTAACGTCAGGGGCCGCCTTTTAAAGTCACTATTAGAAAGACATGACAAGGGCTTGGACCTCGAACCTCTGCATCAATTTGTAACTTCCCCTCATAGCTTGTATTACTGACAGGCGCACGCCATAACGCGTTGCAACATCCAGCTCATAGAAATATTTTTTCGACATGTTCGAGGCCCTACTCAGTTCAAGATATTTTACTCATAATACTGACAGGTATTTTCATGCCAGTTGTCTGAAAAAAAGTTATGTTACCGTCTGCATATCGTATGTGTATAGAATTTGTCCTTTGTCCATCATGTCCATATGGTTTATATCAACGCAGTCGATAATTCGTGGCCCAACGTTTTCGAGAGATTTGATATTTATTTTGTAAAGTTCATTGCTTCTCCTTTTTAGTGCTGTACAAACGTTCTTCTCAAATGTTTATTCCCTCAGTTCCCCATATTTTAAAGTGTCTGTATAATTATTTGTTTAATGAAAGAAAAATGCAAATATTTCAGGCGAAACTGTTTTTTTTCGCCCCTTTTTTGAAAAAAGAAATCGGGAAAATTATGATGATGAACAAATAGAATGGGTGGTATTGGTCTTGCACTAATTAACCATTGAATAAAGAATTATAAAAATACTTTTTAAGAAATCAGTTAATATTATGGTGGCCCCAAAACAGATCGTCTAGAGAGAGCTTTGATCCCGCCAATCCTCCAGGCGAGACCTGAGTAAATTCATTCTAAAAGACGATAATAATCCTTTTTAAAACTCATGTAATATTATGTTTTGGCCCCAAAACAGACCGTCTATGGAGATCTTTGATCCCGCCAATCCTCCGGGCGAGACCTGAATAAATTCATTCTAAAAAATGATAATATAAATAACTCCCTTTTTAAAATTCATGTAGTTATTTTTCGCCCCAAAACAGATCGTCCAGAGAGAGCGTTCGACCCCGCCAACCCGCTTGGTGAGATGGGTAAACCTGTCGTGTTTGAAGGAGAGATGAAGAAACTAGCTGATGTACTCTACCCTCGTAATGCATTCAATCTCTTAGCCAGCGATAGGATTGCATTCAACAGGACACTGCCTGACGTCAGACCTAAACAGTAAGTTTGAATCGGAATTGGATTTGATTTCAACGATATTTTTAAATCAAGTTCCGATAAAAAATTTATGTTTTATGCGGTCTCCATAACTGTATAATGATTCACCTTCATCGAATTTAAGAAGTATAAAAAGAAATGGATAAAGAAATGAATAATAGATAAAAGATGTAGAAATTAAAGGGATGGTCCAGGCTGCAGATATCTATATCTCAATAAATATAGTAAAATTCACAAAGCAAAATTCTAAAAATTTTGCATTTTTCCAGTGAAACAGTTCGAGGCATGTATTTATGAATATTCATTAGGTGGGTTGATAATGTCATATCCCCGCATGTTCTTTTGTATTTATTATATGAAATTAGGTTTATTCAAAAATTTTCTACCAAGAACTAAAACAATCGGATTTACAACTGATAAAATGAATTAGATATCTATTGCCGCAACTTATTTCATCATAATGGAGACACATCATTTACACATGTATGAAAAATGAAACATTCATAATTCCATGTAATAACATAAGAAAGGATGACATCATCAACCCATCTAATGAATATTCTTGACGATGTGCACATAACTGTTTTCACAAAATATTGGTAAATTCAATAACATCGTTATTTGTTGTCCGATTTTGATGAAATTTTCAGCATTTTGCTATGAATTTTACCCTATTTATTGAAATAAAAATATCTTCAGCTCGGACCATCCTTTTAATGAAAATAATATGAATTAAAACAGTAAAACCCAAAATGTGAAAATAAATATTATAAAAATAGAATGTATCGAGAGAGAATATATTTACATAGAGAAGAAGAAGAAACAAAAGAAGGAGAAGAAGGACAAAGAGAAGAAGAAAGAGGAGAAGAAAACAGAATAAGAAGAAGGAAGGAAAGAAAGAAAGAAAAAAAGAGAGAAAGAAAGAAAGAAAAAGAAGGAGGAGGAATAGGAGGAGAAGAGAATAGGAGTAGTGTACGCTGTGGTGCAAATAAGACCAGAATCGAGTAATTAATCGATTAGAAAGTTTCCTGTAATATTTAGAGTAAACTGTTAGGTCCTATGGATCAAATATTTAAACCATCTGTTTATTCCATTGATTATGTCTAATGGTGACGTGACAAGCTGATTGCTGGCGAATACAAATAAAAACCCTTTTTCCAATGTGACACCAACGACATGTTTCCAAAGGTGAATACCCAATCACCCCCAAAATATTCTAAATGTATTAATCTATATATTTGTTTATTCATTCATTTCAAAATCTGTATTTGAATTCAAGTAAACTGAGCTAAACATGAATTGAATCACAAACTATAAAAAGCAGAATATATATTTATTATTGATATCACCGATCTCTGCCATTGATGATGGTTGGATGGAGTTAGAAGAGGGGCGAAACATCGGAATTATGTCCGCGGGCATTTTGGGTGTTGTCGAAACTGCAACGGGGCGGATTCAAGAACACAGTAAAGGTATTGAAAATTCCCGTCAAACGACAAAGAACAGCTAGGAGGTCTTTGTCAAAAGTTGGTGAACCGGAACATCGGTTACGTCCCAGATTTCTGAGTTACACGAAACATTGTAAATATAATCATTTGTCCGGCGTCCAGGGGGCGTTTCATGAAAGGACTTGTCGGACGTTTTATCCGACAAGTCCCATTTTATCTGACAGTTACCATAGTAACAGCACCTCTCAGCCAATCACCATCAGAGGAAGATGTCAGATCTGAAAATTTATCGGATGAAAATGTTGATGAAACGCTCCCCTGGACTTGGGCAAAACTGCTGTTTTGATTCACCTTTTTTCTACAAAGACTTCTTAAGGTTGCTCTTTGTCTTGAACTTATGCATTTTGCAATAGATTTTCTATGTTCTGAAATCCGTCATGCCTCCTGGAAGCAAAAAATTCTTTCATGAGTGACCCAGAGGGTGTTTATGTGTTTGCATTAAAATAGGGTGGAAATACACGTTTTTTCTTCTCCATTTATCTCTTCTTTCAGATGCAAGTCTGTTGTGTTCCCCGATGGTCTACCGACGACCAGCGTTATCATCATCTTCCATAACGAAGCATTCAGTGCGTTACTCCGTACAGTTCACAGCGTTGTCAACCGGTCACCAAGGCATCTTCTCAAGGAGGTCATTCTGGTCGATGATGCCAGCACTCAGGGTAATAAGGAGTTTTAAAAACACGATGAGAGACAGAGTGGACGGAAGGTTCAGATAAAAGTCGATCTGCGCATGCCCGAACATTAATTTAAGAGGGTTGAGCATGCGCACAGAGATTTGATTGTATCCCCGTCCTCTTTTTGTTCCGTCAATGTTTTGAAAGGATTGAAAGGTCCAGTCAAGACCTTTTTCAGCCGCAAGAGATTTTTTTAAAGATGTGTATCTTAAAAAATGGCATTAGTACATTTTGAAGGTCTTATTCGATATAAATAATCTGTAGAAACCAGGGCCCCCTTATTGTTAAAAAAATAATATTTTTATTTTTGTTAATATATTAAATCTCCAATGCTATTTGTGACCCGTTTAAAGTTTTTCATTCAGTGACGACAAGTTATAAGAAATCAGGACCCGCTCTGAATGAAGGGTTGTTATTACATTGGCAGGGTTGATGGACACCCGGCGTTTAAGAGAAGGCAACCTTCTAGAGGATGGTTAGGAGACCAAACATTCATCAACCCAACAGAATACCCTAGAACGCTTCCGCACTCCTTGTTCCTGGTGTTTCATGACATGTTTTATATAACGTTGGTTCTGTTAAAAATTGCCTTGGATCTTTTAGTTCAAGAGTATGCAATCTCCTCGAGAGCTGTTAAGGAAACAATGAAAATGTGCATCCATCCTACGGAAGAACGCTACCACACTCCGTGTTCTTGGTTTTCAAAACATTGTTTAAAAGGAAATACTGTCTGTTGGTTCTGTAGACAGAACATGATGATGCAGGGCAAGTGCATTGAATATTTTCGTAGAATGTGAGCAAAGGGAAAAATCAAGCTGCATTCATTTGACTTCATGTTTGAAGCCGGGGACGAGTAATGAGCTAAAATAAACCTACATCTGTTAACCAGCTGGTCAAATAGTAGAACACATGAATCCTAAGTGTTCGAAGCTCTAATATCATTATAGCATCGTAGGTCGGCAACTGTTCGCTGTCCCTTTTAATGATTTTTCATCGATTGCCAAATGTGCAGTGCCTTTCATGATCAAACACAAGCTTTTGTCATTTAATTTCCTTTTAACTACAAAAACAAAAATCTCGCGAAAAAAATGTACGTGTCCCTACGCAATACATTTTGGAGAAAAATGTACAGAAGTGATCAAAACAGACTAAAATATTGATTTTTTTTATTGTAAATTGTATGTAATAGAACACTGAAGATTTTTTTTTTTAATTAAACACTATGGAAGTGCAATAATATTTTGAACCAGGGTCCATGGAATGAAAGATTCATACAATTTAATATTCAGTGTTCTATTCCTAACAACAACAAATACATGAAATGAGCTTTATAATTATATTGTAACAAATAACGGGCCGTTGTACTGTTTTGAAAAGGGGAAAGTGATACAAAAAAGTTAACGGGCTGCAGAAATCACAATCAGATGTTAAGTTTTTGCCCACATGTACGAAAAAATGGAGTCTGAAAGTAAAATGAGCATACTATATTCATCCTTATTTGCAGATCATTTAAAAAGGAAACTTGATGATTACCTTTCGCGCCATTTTCGATCGTCTGCTCTGGTACGTTTGGAACGATTACCGATACGCTCGGGGTTAATAAGAGCGCGTATACACGGTGCATTGGCTGCCACTGGTGATGTGCTGACTTTTCTTGACTCTCATTGTGAAACTACGGATGGATGGCTAGAACCTCTTCTAGCTGTAATCGCTAAAGACAGGTTCGTTTTGGGTATTTTAAACAGCATTTTAACATCTATTTTAGGTCTGACCAAAAAGAAATTATTCAAACGGTCAAACATTTAATTTTGTCTGAAGAAGACAGCAATATATAGACATTCTACTTTGATCGATGAACAGGCTTAGTCCTACGACATCGTTGGAGTAAACTAAACCAAACTAAACTATTTACATTACATTGCAATCAATATTGTTGTTTCCAAAGTGGTATGAATCTTTATCATTCACAAGTAATATATCTTTATGATGATTTCCTTCGGTTAGAATGAAGCAATTTAATGCTAGGTTTTGAAATAAAGGCAATCAAGTCTTCTTTGTTCAATATTAGTTTACTACTTTGAATGTTGATCACTCATCTTCTTTACGTGCGAGAGATTAGCATATTTAATGTACCTCCGTGAATATATAATAGCAAACAGAAACATCAGGAAGAATTTGTTTCTATTTTACTATGTTTTCTTCAAACTGCAAAATACTGCCGCTCGCATCGTTTCTCTATCCACCAGGCGCACTCGCATTACTCCTATTTTAAGATCCTTACATTGGCTCCCTGTAAAACTGCGTATTATGTTCATATTTTGTTGTTAACTTTCCACTGCGTTCATGGCTCATCTCCCCAGTACCTTATTTCACTGATCAAAAGTTATACCCCTTCAAGATCCTTACGTTCCTTCTTTTTTAATTCTCTTGTTACCCCCAAACTTTCCAAACCTCGGGTGAAAGATCATTTGTTTACTCATCCTCTAAGCTATGGAATAGCCTCCCTCAAAACATCAAACAGTGCTTGACCTCTGAAACTTTCAAACATTAGGGGAAGGCGGGGTAAGTTGAGCATAGGGGCAAGTTGAGCCACCAGCCCCAGGCCAATAATGAATGAGTCAGACATTGTGGTGGTGTCATGTATTGATGACCCATAGCATAACCCCTAACCCCACCACATTGTTTTCAACTTTGAAACAAAAAGTAGCTTTTTAGAGGGAAAAACATGAATTTCAGCCAAAAAAGTAAAAAAGAGTGTGAAATAGATAAGTGCTTTATAAACACATTTGTCTTTAAATATAATAAAGACATGATAACAACATTATTAGTCCAGGTATGGATCTTCATTCGTGTCATAGTCTTTTATATGATGGATGCATAATAAATGTGTGGATTCAAAATTATCGCACTAAGTTCGGACTGGGGTAAGTTGAGCCAAACAGCATGGGGCAAGTTGAGCCATGGTAATTCCTATGGTAATGTATCTTAAAAAACAAACAAACCATAAAAATCGATTGAAATGCTGGCTGAAAGGAGCAAATTTACATGACTGCTCTTTTCCTTTTAAAGGATGTTAGTATTTATAGATAATTAGCAAGTGAAAAGACTTTAAACAAAAAATTAACATGCTGGTTCTCCCCTCATACATTTTGTACATAGTTTTTGTGGCTCAACTTACCCCAGAAGGTGGCTCAAACTTACCCCATATATGGGGCAAGTTGAGCCATTTGACATCGTTTTTTCAAAGGTCACGATGACTTTCAGTGTGGGGATAGAAAGTTATATATAGGTGGAAAATATTTCAGAAGAATTAAATTTCAAGGCAAGGTACTTATTTCGACAAGATTATTAATCATATCAATTCGAACATGCAAAAAGCAAAAACAGTCACAACTTACCCCGCCTTCCCCTACCTCAAAACATTTCTGTTCAATTCTTCTTAATTTCCTAAAAAGCGCATTGAGCACTCTACGGTGTGGATTTGGCGCGATATTAGTCTAATTATTATATTTACTATTATTTTCAATATTCATGTTCACCATGTATATACATTGTAAAGATCTTCTGTTATCCTTGTTGTTTATAGGAGAAACGTTGTGACCCCTACAATAGATGTTATAAACGACAGGGACTTTGCATTTCAAGGACATGACGATCTTCCTTATGTAAGATATTCTTTCTTTCACTTAGATAAAATGTATGAAATAAACTTGGATATAGCCTTCCTGCGTAACTTTACTAAAAAAAAAGATTTATGAAACACCCACACCAGGGGAGCGTTTCATCAATATTTTCATCTGACAAGTTGTCAGATCTGACATCCTTCCATGATTTTGATTGGCTGAGAGGCACTCTTCCTATGGTAACTGTCGGATAAATGGGACTTGTCGGATAAAACGTCCGACAAGTCCTTTCATGAAACGCCCCCCTGGGTTCCTTTGTTTCCATAGGACTGTCTACCCTATCTACACCCCCCCCCGGGGGAGTCCCCCCCCCATATCTCAGTAATGTCACACCATTATATCTACCTCTCTTCCCCTCTATGTATCTCACTTTCTCTCCCACTCCCCCCCCCCCCCTCCCCGTTCTTTGTATCTGTTGTTTTGCTTCCCCTCTGCCTCCTGTTTTACTATTTTCATGCTGTCATGTTGTTTTTTTTTCATTGCAAATTCAGTTTAGTCTTTTTCTCTGTCTCGTATTCTCTACCCCATATTCCCCCTTTTTAAAGTTGCCTCATTCCTATGCAGCGCATCCCCCGACAAAAGTCCCTCTTATACGCAGCTAAATTACTTCAAAAAATGAAAAATTTTCCCTTGTAGAGTTCCTTTTTTCGCAAGATGTACTTGTGTATTCCCCCTTTAATTTTCAGCTTATTTTCTCATCCATCATTCACATTTTCTTTCCTAGTTGGTGCTATGATTCTCCATATCAATCATAAAACAGACTTAATTTTTTTATGTTACTTGTCCTTCTGAATATGCCCAAGTTTATGATTTGATGAGCCTGCATATGACTAGAAAAATGTCCCTGCTCAGATCCTGGATGAGCAGAAATTCACCACTGTTACGTAAGAGAGTGTGTATTCAAAACCGCTAAAGCACGACTAATGAAATTTTCATAGAAGTTAGATGATGAAATGAGCTTTTTACTCATGAACATTTATTTGAGAAAACTACCACATTTTATAATTGATTCAGATATATGTCAGAGGGACAATTTGGGGGGACTCGCTATATATTCTTCACTGTTTGCACTTCTCTCAAAATTTTATTGCTTTACAAGTCAGGTATCCAAAATGATGTACTCTCTATTTCATTTTTATCAAGGTGGGCAGTTTCGATTGGTCGATGTATTTCCGATGGACTCCGATACAAAGAATGGATTTAGAACAAGCGAAGCAAGACCCAACCCTGCCCATCAGAACGCCGACAATGGCGGGGGGACTGTTTTCGATTGATAAGGGATACTTCATGGATATAGGCATGTATGATCCGGGACTGCAGACATGGGGCGCCGAGAACTTGGAACTTTCTTTCAAGGTAATCCTCTTTCTCTTAAAACATCTAGGCCCGTATTCTGAAGTCAGGTTTAACTTAAACTCAGGTTTAAAGTTGTTGTTTATGTATGGGAAGCCAAAAGTATCAATTTTTTTATGAAGTTGTATGTTTCTTATGTTTACTGTGCTCTTTCCTGATTTATCGATGGTGAAGACAATCATCTATTTATACTTCCTAGACAATTATGAATGATTTGAGAGCCAAATGAGCTGAAGTATGATATATCTATACTGTTAGTGATTTATGTAACAATTGGCTATCCATACTTACACCACAACTTTAAACCTGATTTTAAGTTAACCTGCTATCAGAATATGGGCCTTATACTCTAGTTGATGAATTCATTTGTGAGTGTTGGCAAGGCAAGAATGATCTTTTGAGGTTCTTGTCCTCCGCTCGCTGCCGTTCTTAAATCTCAAAACCGATCAATGACAATGTAGGTAGCATATATAATTAGTGTTACTTAATTGCAACTATACATAATGAAAATGTAAAGCGTTTGTTTGTTTGTTTTGTATTGTATGTTGTGTATTTCCCCGAATGAAATAATGATGATAATAATATGAATAATGTTGATAATATTAATAATAATAAAGTAAAATAAAGTTTTTAGTTGCACTTGAATTTACTTGGTGCTTTGTGTTCGAGCAAGGTAACTCAAGGAAATAATTGGATTTGATCCTGGTCAGAGGAATAATAATTGTAGCAGTAATAATGATAATGATCATGATGATGATAATGATGATTAGCGTAATGATAATAGCGAAAATGATGATGAGAATAATGATCATGATAAAAATGATGATGGTGATAATGATAATAACAATGATGATAATAATAACAATTGTGATGATGATGATGGTGATAATGATGATGATGATGATGGTGATGATGATGATGGTGATGATGATGATGATGATGGTGATGATGGTGATGATGATGGTGATGATGATGATGATGATGAGAATAATGATCATAATAAAATGATGATGATGATAATAATAATAACAATGATGAAAATAATAACAATTATGATGATGATGATGGTGATGATGATGATGATGGTGATGATGATGGTGATGATGATGATGATGATAATGATGATGATGATGATCAAGATGGTAAGGCTGAAGGTTAAAACAATAAGTCATAAGATAAGATGTTTGGGGGAGGATTTCCTCTTTTCTCTGGATGCAAGAAAAATACCCAATCTAAGTTAGATATGAACAGACTGCAATCACTGTGTGACTATAGAACCGTTTTGGAAGTGTAGCTGGACGGCTAACCATACATAAATCAAAATAGGTTGGTATTGGCTATGTTTTTGTACATTTTTTTAACAAGTGCACACCTAGTTACCAATAATGCATATAGCATTCCTATTTATTTGAAAGCAGGATAAAAGAGCATTACAGATTAAGTGCCTTGCTCACGTGCATACGAGATGAGGATGATGATGAAGAAGAAGATGATGAAGATGGTAATGATGGTAAAACAACAAGACATAAGATTTGATATTAGTACTGAAGAAATGTGGACTGACGCCCCCTACCCACCCACCCCACCCCAGTTGTGCAGAGTCCTATACGACGTAAATAGACCTACCGACATACCACCGGGACGTGATAAATACTGATTATGCACGAACTAGGATCGTTATTTCAGTTCAACATAATGCAGATTATTCCTCGATCAAAGATGTGTTTTGTGATTTTTGAGGACACGGGGGAGGGGGTAAATTACTTATGGAAACTTATACTCTAATAATGTTGGCCTAATGAAATTTGAAGAGTATACCTGTTAGATGGACACTAAAATATTTTTGGGGAGGCAGGGCAAAGTATGCATATTATTGGCATGAAATGAAAATTCTAGTTCGTGCATATAAAAGGATTGTACATAGTAAAACATTCATCCCGTCTTCGCGCCTGCCTGTATTATAATCATTTTACATCTACTTTAGATTGCCGTACATTATATATTCACAGGGAAAGGGGCGCTGTTAGAGTTCTCTCCGTCTTTTATATACATGTATCAGTTTGGTGTCGTGGGGTTATACTCGTATACACTGAATTAATTTCACAATTTTATTGTTGTGTAAACACAGACGTGGATGTGCGGTGGGTCGTTATACACCATGTCCTGTTCACACGTGGGTCATATCTTCCGGAAGTACGCCCCCTACACCCACGCCTCGGGTCATTTAAATCGCAACACCAAGCGCATCGTGGAAGTCTGGCTAGATGGAGCAAGGCCTCTTTTTTACAAGTTGAATCCAGGCGTTGCGAGCGTGGACGCTGGGGACATTCGGGAGCAGATCGGTCTCCGCAAGAAATTGGAATGCAAATCGTTTCAATGGTACCTGGACAATGTCTTCCCCGAGTCACCGTGGCCGAGAGAGGGCAGTATATTTGGTTTTGTAAGTACTTGCCCCCCCCCCTCCCCCACCCCAAAGAAATTGCAGATTGTTTTGAATGCTATACAGTCATACCAACGATACCGACCGAAGATCTGCCATTCGAAAGTTTCGGTGATGTGACTGTTTCATAAAGCAGTAGTCTAACTTGAAATTGATATAGATTGCATGTAGAAAAGAGGAAATTAAGCAAATTAGATTGTCATTGAAATTCGATGGAAATAACAGATTATAAAGATGTAATTTAAATTGAACTTAAGATACATTGTCCGACGTCACGGTTCTTTAGTAATGTATTATGGAATTGCAATAATTCTTTGCAATGTCCTTTTCAAATGGAAAAAACAGGGTTGACTTAACAACTTGGCTGTCGCTTATCTTATTCTTCAATTTGAGGTTTTTCTTGTATCCTACCGAAAATGATTTAATTCATTTTTTCTCTCTTGCTCAGTTTGCAATCAGAAACGTCATTAATCTATTGCTATTGTTATTTATGATATCTTTTCTTTTTTTAAGGTTTTGTGCAAGTTTTAGAAATGGCTTATTTAACTTTGTCAGTCCATAACGCATTGCATATAATCTCCAATTTTATGTTATTTTTTCTGTATTTACAGATTCGGAATCCAGACCATAAAGTTTGTCTTAAAAGCCAACAGGATAAGAAAGTCGTAGCAAAACCATGTGGACAAATTAATCAAATGCGAGTGGGTAGAAAAAATTCCTTTACCACTTTCTTTTAATAGATAATGTAATTTTGTATTATTGCCATCTCTATCATCACCGTTTGTTACTGCTAGTATCGTTATTATTACTATCACGATTGTCCGTCGTGAAATTATCACAATCGTCATAGTTGTTATCATCATTATCATAACCATCGTCATCACCATTCAAAGAAAGCCCTTTTGAGATCACCATAATGGGTATGGAAGTGTTTTGTTTTTATACCGCAATGTGAACTTGGTAACCGTTTTTACTCATTTGATTTATTTTTTGATCACTGTCAATTTCATCATCATTTTAACCTCAAAAATATTGTTTTCAATTCTAGTATTATCATCAGTAGTATTAATAGTAGTGGTTTATTATTGCATTTGTTGTGGAAGGCATATAATAGAAGTAGTAGTAGTAGTAGTAGAAGCAGCAGCAGCAGAAATAGCAGTAGTAGTAGTAGTAGTAGTAGTAGTAGTAGTAGTAGTAGTAGTAGTAGTAGTAGTAGTAGTAGTAGTAGTAGTAGTAGTAGTAGTAGTAGTAGTAGTAGTAGTAGTAGTAGTAGTAGTAGTAGTAGTAGTTGTAGCAGTAGTGATAGTGGTAGTGGTAGTAGTAGTAGTAGTAGTAGTAGTGGTAGTGGTAGTGGAAGTGATAGTGGTAGTATTAGTAGTAGTAGTAGTAGAAGTAGTAGTAGTAGTAGTAGTAGTAGTAGTAGTAGTAGTAGTAGTAGTAGTAGTAGTAGTAGTAGTAGTAGTAGTAGTAGTAGTAGTAGTATAGTAGTAGAAGTAGTAGTAGTTGATGTTGTTTCTGCCACTGTAGTAGTAGTATAGTAAGTACTAATTAGTAATAGCAGAAGTAGTAGTATAGTAGTGGCAGTAGTAGTAGTAGTAGTCGTAGCAGTAGTGATAGTGGTAGTGATAGTAGTAGTAGTAGTGGTAGTGGTAGTGGAAGTGATAGTGGTAGTATTAGTAGTAGTAGTAGTAGTAGTAGTAGAAGTAGTAGTAGTAGTAGTAGTTGTAGTTGTAGCAGTAGTGATAGTGGTAGTGGTAGTAGTAGTAGTGGTAGTGGTAGTGGTAGTGGTAGTGGAAGTATAGTCTAGTATTATCATCAGTAGTATTAATAGTAGTGGTTTATTATTGCATTTGTTGTGGAAGGCATATAATAGAAGTAGTAGTAGTAGTAGTAGAAGCAGCAGCAGCAGAAATAGCAGCAGTAGTAGTAGTAGTAGTAGTAGTAGTAGTAGTAGTAGTAGTAGTAGTAGTAGTAGTAGTAGTAGTAGTAGTAGTAGTAGTAGTATAGTAGTAGAAGTAGTAGTAGTTGATGTTGTTTCTGCCACTGTAGTAGTAGTATAGTAAGTACTAATTAGTAATAGCAGAAGTAGTAGTATAGTAGTGGCAGTAGTAGTAGTAGTAGTCGTAGCAGTAGTGATAGTGGTAGTGATAGTAGTAGTAGTAGTAGTAGTAGTAGTAGTAGTAGTAGTAGTAGTAGTAGTAGTAGTAGTAGTAGTAGTAGTAGTAGTAGTAGTAGTAGTAGTAGTATAGTAGTAGAAGTAGTAGTAGTTGATGTTGTTTCTGCCACTGTAGTAGTAGTATAGTAAGTACTAATTAGTAATAGCAGAAGTAGTAGTATAGTAGTGGCAGTAGTAGTAGTAGTAGTCGTAGCAGTAGTGATAGTGGTAGTGATAGTAGTAGTAGTAGTAGTGGTAGTGGTAGTGGAAGTGATAGTGGTAGTATTAGTAGTAGTAGTAGTAGTAGTAGTAGTAGTAGTAGTAGTAGTAGTAGTAGTAGTAGTAGTAGTAGTAGTAGTAGTAGTAGTAGAGGTAGTAGAAGTAGTAGTAGTTGATGTTGTTTCTGCCACTGCTGCTGTAGATGCTGCTGTCGTTGTTTTTTTTTTGGGGGGGGGTGCGTGTATGGTAATAAATGCAGTCATAATCACTACTACCATTCTAATTTTCAATGTTATCTTTATTTCTGCATGTCTATCTGTAATTCAGTCCATGTATTTTGTGAGTTATTCATTTCAAAATATGAAAGTGGATTTTAACAATATGTTCACTTCTGTCGCAGCTATGGGAGTACACAAAGCTGAATGAGATAAGACAAGATGTACAGTGCCTCGACTTTACGGGACAGGGTGAATTAGCTTTATATGGATGTCATAGAGGACAGGGTAATCAATTATGGAACTGGAACAATTCGGTAAGTTGTCTGCATTTTTCTTTTCTTAAATGTATTTAATGTTTTATTGATTTCCATTTTTCATTGTATTAAATAATTATGTATTTTCTCTTTATTTATTCATTTATTTATTCATTCATTTCTAAATAACTCTATTCATATATTCATTCATAGTTTATTTTATCTGTATATCTATCCATCCATCCATCTATCCATCCATCTACCTACCTACCTATCTATCTATCTTTCTATCTATCTATCTATCTATCTTTCTATCTATCTATCTATTGATCGATCGGATCGTTATCTATCTCTTTATTCATCCAATCATTCATATTTCATTGATTTAATGTATGTATATTTTTTATTGATTTATTCATACATTCAGGTTCACATTTACTCATTTATTTATATATTTTCTGATTTATTTATGAACACGTGTTCATCTATTTATTTATTTATTATTAATTATTTTTTTTTTAATTTAATTTATTAACCCATTCTTTTTTATTCATTCATAAATACATGTATGTAGGGCATACATACATATATATTATGTACTTATTTAATTCTTTTATGTATTTATTCATACATATTTCTTATAAAGCAAAGAAGGTAGTCCCATTCAAGCCATATGCTCGCTTTTATAATGGAGTTTAACAATGCTGCCCCTTTTATGTCTCTGTTTTGTTTCTCAAGTTCACTTGATAGCCCATACATGTGTTATTACTCCAAACGTTAATCGTCTAATTTGATTTTGTTGGTAGTTGATATTTTACTCTTACCAAGTTTGTATTTGATCATTGACCTGCATGTTGAACATTGAAAAATTAATGACATGAATCTATAAAAAAAATCTACAGAATTAGATTTGTATATGATTTATTTATTTTCAACCACTTATGGAAAAAGTGAACAACATACACATTTATCATATTTATTGTGATAATATTATTAATTTCGTTATTGTTATTAATATTACTAATTTGTTTTCTGATCGTTATTATTATTCTAATACCACCACATTATCATTATACCGCCATCACCACCACTACCACTACCATCCTCATCAACCATTCCACCAACATCGCCACCATCATCATCACCACTACCATTACCAAGATCATTTACCATCACCATATCAATATCATCATCATCATCATCATCAACCATCACATCATCATCATCACCACCATCATCCTCATCATCGTATACCATCACATCACCATCATCACTCTCATCACCATCATCTTCAATATCATCATCATCATTATCATCATCATTATCATCATCATCATCATCATCACCATCATCATCATTATCATCATTAACATCACAACTATCATCATCACCAACAACCATAATCATCATCATCATCACATGATCACCATAATTTTTATCATCATCATTAGTTGGTCCTATTTTATTTCACTCTTCATTTTTCTTTGACCAACAGACGAAACAAATATCCCACGGTCTTCATGGAAAATGTCTTAGTATAGCTTCAACCGATAATAAGGGTACCACGAGTCTGGAGATGGCTCCTTGCTTAGATTCAAATCCCAACCAGCGTTGGGAAATGCCTCCACCATACAACCCAAAATTATGGGGTTAACAGCTAAAAAAAATGGTGCATTAAGCGAAGAACTAGGCCCAATAGCTATGCCCCCCCCCCATGAAAATAGATGAATAATAATGATAACAATTAAAGGAGAATGAAACCTTTGGAACAAGATAGCTTGTGTGAAAACAGAAAAATCAAAGAAACAGATCAACGAAAGTTGAGAAAATCGGACAAATAATGAGAAAGTTATGAACATTTGAATATTATGATCACTTACGCTATGGAGATCCTCAAATTGGAAATGTGACAAAGATGTGTCACTTGTGAACTACTCTACCCATTTACTTTAGTACATATTTCACTTAAATTGCCTCTTTTGTGTTCTTTTGTAAAGTAGGACATGTAATACAGATTTTTAAAGAATGCATCATGGATAAAGAGTTTGTTTCACCATCAGAAAAAGCAAACAAGAGACATTTTGAGGGTATTTCATAGTCCATCAAAGGGAAAGTTGTTCACATGTGACATCACACATCCTTGTCGCATTGCCAATGGGAGGATCTCCATAGCATTAGTGATTGCAATATTCAAATGCCATAAATTTCTCACTGTTTGTCCGATTTTTCTCAAACTTTCTTTGTTCTTATTCTTTGATTTTTCTGTTTCGACACAAGCCTATACTTGTTCCAAAGGTTTCATTCCCCTTTAATTAAAGTAATAATAGTAATAATAGTAAAGGAGGCGCGATAGCTCAGTCGGTAGAGCGGGGGATTCGTATTCCGGTGACCCTGGTTCGATTCCCACTTGGTGCGCTAGTAGTGCCCTTTGGTAAGGCATTAATCCTCAGTACCAGGTCCTTCGGAGGGGACCTTAAGCCGTCGGTCCTCTGGTTGCTTGCTCACAATCATTCATGCTTTCTTAGCAATCAGGTAAAAAATCACCACCAATCAATCAATCATAATGATTGATATGGGACTGCTTGCATTGACTAAACATGCAATCAATAGTAACAAAATCATTGTAGGCATAAGATCAATCACTGAACTTTTTGTAATGGGATCATTGCAATTTTTTTCGCTTTTATCAGAGCGATAGTGAGTATGAACTATGAAAGGTGGGTTCTATAATTGTCAACTTAACAAAAAATTGTTCAATTGAATTCAACACCATTTAATAATTCTAAATTTTCTCTTAGTTGATAAGAAACATGATAATAATATACCTTGTAATAAAAAGCATGTACGCCTCCGCCATCCTTTTCAAATTGCTTCTTCATAAATAGTCATGATAGTTATAATATTATAACAATGATATTGATAATGATTTATGCATGCACTACTGCTTGGCTTGTGCATGGTGACTCAAAGTTTGAAACAAGATTAAAACGTTAAAAACCCTTGTATTCAGAAACGATTCTTTTTTCCCCAAAAAAATGAAAGTAAAGAGGCTATACATTGTATTTTTAAGTGATTTTATTCTAAAATTCAACATAAAATGTAACCAAATATAGCGGTTCATTGTGTTCTTGAGAATATTCTCTTTCCGAATTCTGATCTGAAATATTAGTATATTATTTGCAAGCGACAGATTTACAATGTCACATTAGACATTTATAGTTGACGTATCTTTAAAACTAGTTTAATATCTTATATTCTTCAAAGTGCATATGGTAATGATCTATTATGTCTGAGTGCAATATTTGTTTGTGGAAATGAATGAAGAACATATTTTTGAACTTTTAGTCTATCAAATAAGTCAATGAAGATGATGTTAATGTGCCCCAACTGGCAAATTTCAATAGTTTTATTAAATATATTTCAAAATTCTCTATTCATCAATCATTTACAGAGGCGGTTTCCACAGTGGATATTCAACTATATTTCCATTTTATATGTCATTCTGTTATATTACATATCGGTAGGTCTTGTCATAAGTTAACTCGGGTTTAAGTCCAGTCGTACAATAACATGATAATATTTCTATGGACTGTTGCCAGGGCAAATGGTGACACGATACTTGCTCCTGGGACGTTTGCTCCGGTCTTTATATCTCAGATGTCACACAGCAAAAACTCCGGTGTTGATTTAACACCAGCCCCGAATCTATCTATGTCCACACCAGAGAAGTATTGAAACAATACCAGTTTTGAATCAAACCGATGCTAACCGATACATTACTAAAGAACCGATAGCAATTGGTGTTGAATAAACACCTATCCGGTGTTAGACTAATACCAAAACTGGTGTTGTTTAACACTTCTGTGATAGATTCCGGGCTGGTGTTAAATCAACACCGGAGTTTTTGCAGTGCACAGTGTTAGAGTTTGATAAGATTGTAATATAGCTTTTTTTTGTTCAGAATAAAGTAAAGATAAGGATTATAAGCTTTATTTAATCGTGTAGGTTAGATTTTATGTTTGGCTTTACGTGTAGATTTTCCATTGGAGCAAATTCCATGGAACCTGACTAATATTCATGACAAAAAAATTAAATATCAATTTGTATTTCATTTCTTCTCCTTATCTGATTGACATCTTTCCAAATTAGTAAAAATTGAAATGTTATTTAATTTGTTTCTGCGCTGATCCAACAAAACATGGAACTTGTGCTACCGTGCCTATAGCATTTTAACATATTTTGTTGATGGTGTTAATGCTTCTTAATATGATTTAGCGTGATATCAGCATTGAACTTAAATTCAGCCTTGAATTGACCATCTCTAAATTGGCACCTTGGCGGTATGAAGACCATTATCCACACAGATAATCTCGCCTGTTATGAATCGACTCTCGTCAGATACGAGAAAGCTGATGGTTTTCAGCACGTCATCAACGGTAGGGGGAGGTTGATTGAGTGGTGCCTGCCGCGGTTCTTCGTATATCTGTTGAAATGAACGGTAAACAGATCGATAAGGCATAATCCTCGAATAGTCATATAACATGTATTCGAATAGTTGTGGATACTGTATTCAAATCGTTCGAATATTCGAATATCATAAGTGGCGCACGGGCTGAAAATGCCCCCCCCCCCCCGTGTCTGCAATGCTGTTGAATCTCATAGTTATTTAACAGTTTAAGAACGGTGCTTAGAATTATTGAGGACTGAGTATTTAAAATCATGTTGTTTAATATTTTAAACACTCACACACTCATACCCTTGTTTAAACTGATTAAATAACTACTGTAAAATTCATATATACCTCACTTACATTTGCCCTACTGCCCCGTACGGCGAGTCGAAAACAGCCGTTTTATTCATTTTTATTCAAACCACCTATATATAGCTATTACAAAAACAATGTTAAAACGGCTGTTTTCGAATCGCCGTACGGCCACCGAAGAGTAAATGTGACCGAGGTAATAGTAAACAATGTTGTATAAAAAATTAAACGGCGTTTTTACTGTTTATTTCGTGCTACAGTGCCAATGAAATGGCAATTCCAATTATCGAAGATGATAAACCCATGATGCTAGATCATGTCTTTAGAGATTTCTGTAAAATTTACATTATATGACACGTTTTGCCATGGCAATTGACAGATCAAAAGTTAGCCTGTATTGCTTTGGGACTATGAAAAATACTATGTTTTCACTTTGGGACGAATATTTGAATATTGGGTGTAAATTTTATTTTTTGTATTTGTGCTACCCCACACCCCCCCCCCCCCGTTTCCTTGAGAAATAGATGTGTTTGAAATTACTGAAATAGAACTTAGATAGAAGAGTTGAGAAATAAAATGAATGATTAAATTTCTAAAGAAAAAAAAGAGAATCAATGGTGGTCGTTTCATTCATTGATGTGTGTTTCGTCACTAATACCGTATAATGATAAAAAAATCACCAAGATTCGTAGGTTTTTGTTTAAAAAATAATTATTATTCTGTCTATATCAGCCTATATATATATATATATATTTGTCATAAGAGCAGATTGACAAGACGGTAGCTCTTACCTCAGTTGGTGGAGGCTCCAAAAGACTCTCAAAAACATTAAATGACGGACTGTAAAAAGAAAAAATGTGTCACAAAAATTATTTCTTAAAAAAATGCACTGCAGACAAAATATTACGTTCATTGCAGAGTTTACTCGTTTTAATGTGACTTTTTTAACGTATACATTAATCTGCTATTGTTAGGTTTACTTTGTGTATACCTAATTTACTTTTGTTGTAATTGTATGTGATTTTTATATGTAATTTTTTTATATCATCACTCATAGGCCTTCTTAGGCCGGCCGTCGGCTGACAGGTGTGATTTTTTTAAATAAAGAATGAACTACTACTACTGCTACTACTACTATGCATGCCAAGCTACACTTTATAAAGAATCAAGACTTTTTATAGCTTATTATAAAGAGAACGTTATGTACATACTATATTATTTATAATTATGAAGAGTTCTCATCTGATATTAGATTTCCGTTACAACCAATCAGCCTCTCCATCACTCACTTCCTCCTGCCCCTCCCCCATCGCTCTATCAATTTTCTGTCCCCCCCCCCCCTTCTGTACATCTTTATCATAAATATACTATCTTTCTTCATAATTCTATTTCCATCTACATTTTTTTTAATAGAATATCACTTACCTTACAGCATTGACACGTACTCCCTTTGGAGCAAGTTCTATAAAAAAAAAATAGGATGTACATAAAGGGGGATCCATTCTGACGTCAAGATGGATTTGATTAAATCGAAGAACGCGGAACTACTAATGAATTAAGGTTCGGTGAAATCAATCGATTAAAGGACAAGAATGTTTTGATTTTTAAGATGATTTTTCCTCACTTACTACATTTCCTATACGCGTATACAAAATTAAGTATATACACCTATCATAAATTCAATAGAACTCCATACATTTTTATGATCTACATTAACGGTAAATGAAAATTATCTTTTATAAAAGGGTACTTGTGAAATAAATTGCCCAATTTTATATCAAATTCATAGTTGAAACCAGTTCAAATTTGAATTTATAGAAGCTTAGGTGACCTGACAAAAAGGAAATCGATCTTTGTTATTTTTATATGGATTATGAACAAAATTTAATTGATTCATATAAAAAATTTTCTTGCCATTTTTTGGTTCTTCACAGCATCAGGGTTTATCAAATTTGTAATTTTTTATCAAAGGACAACGTTCTTACAAATCCACCCCTCCCGCTTCTCTCCGTAATAGGAAAGAAACAGGTCATCAATTGATTGCCACATTTTGATCTGCATTCTTTAAAACACTGCTACAAACTTTAGAATCCTACAGGCCCTGTTTTAAATTTGAATACTTACCTAGAGCTGTTGACTGTGTGAAGTAGTTTATTGAAGACATGGCCATGCCAAAGGCTACGAGACTCGGTGACTGTGTTATAGGAATCAATTAGTGAGTGCTGATAATCATGACGTAAATCTATCCAACTTGTACATGCAAGTCAACCCCCCCCCCCCCCCCCCCGATTAAAAAGTGTAGCCCCCTTATGTTTTGGTCAGGTGAATAATTGATGTTTTAATGGAAAATAGACATGGGGAAAAGACTTCTTTTGCAAAATAAATTGTGCTACTAAAAAATATCTAAAACTAAAAATCAAACGATCCAAAAATAAGTATTCATCCTATCCCCTCCCCCTCCCTTGCTCTCACTCTCACACTTGTTCCTCTCACGCTCTGTCACTTTTTACTCCCCCCCCCCCCCTCCCTCTCTCATTCTTTCTGGCCTGCCTTCTCCCTCGTTTACAAGAAACTGTTTCACTTACCGTGCGATGCGCACAACTGCATGAAATATTGATGACCACTCCTGTATTGAAAACAATAATGATAATGGGTTCGGTTGGACAAAAGAGTTGGAATATTCAAGCAGGAAGTCCACGCATTATATATTAGGTGATTACGGATACTGAAGTTAAAAATGTCCAAATTACATACATGTTTATAAACTCGTGCTATATTCAGTCTCCACGAATTCATAATTATCTACCTGAATATACATTGCAATTGGTTATTTATTATGTTCAATATTATTTTCTCATTTATGATGACGTCGACAGTGATAGTGGCGGCGGCGGAGGTGGTGGTGGTGATGGTGATGGGGGTGGTTGTAATGATCACGATTGTGATGACGACGATGATGATGGTAGTGGTGGTGATGATGAGGATGATGATGAGAATGATGATGAGAATGTTGATGATGATGATGATGATGTTGATGATGATGATGATGACGATGATGGCGGTTTTGATGATGATGATGATGATTAAGATTTTCCAATGATGTGTTCTAATCGTGATACTCTGATGATAGTGATTGGTGGGATCGGTATTCTTTTTTTTTCAAGATGGTAACAAGGATCACAGCGAATCACAATTAATGATTATAACAAATCGTGAGCAATGCACATCTATTTAGATCATACAGCAATATAATTTGTTTACCCTCCGTTTTCTCCAAGTATGATACTGCTGCTTTCGTTGCCATGGCAGTGGTCATGGTATTGACTTGCATCGCATCAATGACCGCAGAGGGCGCCAACTCGGATAATCGTCCATAAGATATTTCAACTGCACAGTTCACCTGGAGTTGGGTAGTAACAAGACAGTGTTGAGTCGTACAAACGAAGACAATTTCGGCTATTTCAGTATCTTTTCTCGTCGTTTCCCTTTATTCCAGAAATCGAAATACTTTTATTTTACCATAATTCTTTTTAAATCTTTGGCATCAGAAGGTTGTGATAAAAAAAAAGCTCAACTGACCATATTCTATCATGTATAGATAAATTCAATTAAATGATAGTTATTTATTTTTCAACATTAATAACTATTTATGAAGTTCTGTGAAAGATTTGGCCATTTGGGGCAACCATGGCAATATGGAATGACTCATGTTGGACAGTAATAAATCGGGTAAGCTTGCATTCCGAAACTTCAAGTTAAAGTCTATTGAGGCCTAGTTCGTTACTTCTCTACCAAACAAAAGTAAACTTACCAGTATGTGCATTGGTCCCAATTTGTCCGAAATCTGAGAAAGTGCATTCTCAACATCAGATTCTACTTGTAGATTACACTCGACTGCCAAGACCTGTGACAAAATTGATTCAGAAATGCTCTACCTTTCAAAATTAATGTAAACTTCCAATTATTTTACAGTAGGCCTCTTAAAACACAAAAGGCAGAAAGGGTGGGAAAAGAGGAGTAAAAACTTTTCCACCCTTACTCAAAGGTGATTAACCCCTTCAACCCATTTCATGTCTTAGATTGTATCCAAACCTATTTCAAAATAATAGGCTTATCTTTGTTTGATCCATAACCATGCAAGGGGGTATTTTCCATTTATTTTTAATCCGAATTTTGACTTAAAGATATTCTGTTATGATATTCTATGGTTAAATTATAAAAAAACACCCTTGCTCTCAGCAAGTTTTTATTTTACCATATTTCAATCACCATGCCCATTTCTCTGTCAGTTTTATTGTGAAGTCAACGAGCACTTATGTACTTTCGCACCAACAACTCTGACTAATTACACCAATTCCTCTAAAGGCCTTGATGGTTTTTTTTCCATTTCTGTTTTATTTTCTTTAGTTAGGCCTATATATTTATCATTTTAAGGACTCCAAAGCCAAAGAATGTACATCAAACCTGTTTAGAATCAAGTCCATGTCTGATACATTCCCGGGTAATTTCATCAAGCTTTTCCTGGTTCTTCCCAAGAACAGCCACTGAACATCCATGTGAAGCAAAGTGAACGGCCACCGCTTTACCTAGGCCGCCCTCTACGCCTGAAATGACCAGAATTGATTTCCATGAACGATTGACTTGTCAAGAATGAATAAAATGATATTGGTAAGGGTATTCCGTGCCCGTGGAAGCAACGTCATAACTTTCCTTTCATCGCCTTTCTTAATTTCTTAAAGGGATCCTCTAGGCTGAAAATAATATAGTTTGAACAGATAAAGTAAAATCAGACAAACAAAACACTGAAAATTTCATGTTGGCTCAGTGGTTGAGCGTCCGCCTCATGAACGGGAGGTCGTGGGTTCGATCCCTGGCCGAGTCATACCAAAGACTTATAAAAATGGGACCTTCTGCCTTCTTGCTTGGCGCTCAGCATTCAGACTGGAGAAGGGTAATAATAACATATTATGTTATGCAGGGCCCGCTGGAAGAGCAGTCTTATGATTGAAGTGGCTACCCTGGGTAAATAAAACGTTATTATTATTATTATTATCAAAATTGGAGAGAAAATCCTAACAGGGTAATGACTTTAAAGATTTGCATTGCTAAACTTAAGAATTCAAAATAACTTCGTTTTTTGTTTTCAGATTTTTGTGAAAATTTCAGCATTTTGGTCGGTGAATTTTGCTCTATTATTTTCAGTAGTAGTAGTAGTAGTATTATAGTAATAGAAGTACGCTCTAAATTACAGGGATTTAAAATAAGTCCACATGGACTGTAGTTAGGGACCAATCGAATTCCGGATTTAGTTTGAATCCTTAAGATTCATTTTTAAATCTCGAAAGATCTAAATTCAAATCATTTGAGATTTAAGTCTTTAGGATTAAAGCTAAATCCAGAAATCGATTGGTCCCTAACTACAGTCCATCTGGACTTATTTCAAATCCCTGTAATTTAGAGTGTAGTAGAAGTAGTAGTGGCAGTAGCAGTAGTAGTAGTAGTAGTAGTAGTAGTAGTAGTAGTAGTAGTAGTAGTAGTAGTAGTAGTAGTAGCAGTAGTAGTAGTAGCAGCAGTAGCAGCAGTAGCAGCAGTAGTAGCAGTAGTAGTAGTAGTAGTAGTAGTAGTAGTAGTAGTAGTAGTAGTAGTAGTAGTAGTAGTAGTAGTAGTAGTAGTAGTAGTAGTAGTAGTAGTAGTAGTAGTAGTAGTAGTATAGTAGTAGTAGTAGTAGTAGTAGTAGTAGTAGTAGTAGTAGTAGTAGTAGTAGTAGTAGTAGTAGTAGTAGTAGTAGTAGTAGTAGTGTAGTATAGTAGTAGTAGTAGTAGTAGTAGTAGTAGTAGTAGTAGTAGTAGTAGTAGTAGTAGTAGTAGTAGTAGTAGTAGTAGTAGTAGTAGTAGTAGTAGTAGTAGTAGTAGTAGTAGTAGTAGTAGTAGTAGTAGTAGTAGTAGTAGTAGTAGTAGTAGTAGTAGTAGTAGTAGTAGTAGTAGTAGTAGTAGTAGTAGTAGTAGTAGTAGTAGTAGTAGTAGTAGTAGTAGTAGTAGTAGAGCAGTAGTGTCATTATAAAAAAAGGTTTCGTGAAACATGGGCTTAGCATACTGTGAACTATTTAAAATCTCTGATCGAGTCAGGTTGTGATATAAAAAGAAATTACAAATTCCAAATGACTTTTTGATTTGGCCCGTGATTTGGAAACCTTGTCATTGAAAACATATTTAGTGTGATTAACGGTGGATTCTTTAGAAAACATAAATCATATACAAACCAGTTCCCTGTCATGAAAGTTTATACTTTACTTTATTCGCGCAAAGGATTTGCCCAAAAAGCGCACTTGGCATGAAACACAGATTGACTTATATATTCGTCTACTCTTGCCAACTTTTTTCTTTCTTTCATACCAAAGAGTAGTTTGTATGTATTGCAGGCCTATATTTCTTTAGATTGGAATGGCTTTTCGTGGACGGTATGGGCAAATCTCCTTAAGAAAGTAAATGCCAGACATTTTTTTAATAGGCCAAGTTATTTTGAGACCATTTCATTTATTTCCGCTTTGATTGATCAAGTTGATCATAAGAAGACAGATATGTAATAAACGCATTCTAAATAACAAAAGCTAGTAAATACTGCTATCGTCACTTTATCAAGAAATTCACACCGTATTCCAAAAATGTAATTTTATAAAACAAATGCATGTATATTCCATTGACAAAATGTAATTAAAAACATTATTCACTACAAAGGGTGTAAGCCTACCTATAATATTATCCTTCCCTAGATTCAAATATTCAGGTATAAAATTCTTTCTTTAGTTTAATCTTGTTGAGCCCCTGTGTTGAGCATTTTGGCCGATAAAAGATATTCCTGTGTATTTTGATATATTGAATAATTGAAATAACATGGCCGAAATGTGTTTTCTTTTTTGATGTTGTCGGTTTTTTTAACTCGAGTTAAATTGAAGCATACATGGGTGAAAGGAAAAGAGTTATCTTACCCACTACGACTGCGGTTTTCCCTTGCAAGTTCACATTCATTATCCTTCCGAGTAAGTTCACCACATTCCACAGCAGAGAGTGAGTAGTGGAATGATATAGTCAACCACTCATAGAGTATCCGATTTATCAAATGAGGCTGGTAGTATTTTTCTCCATGCACGCTTCTCATGAGTAGAATATGCTGGTAGAGCGGGCGTTATAGATTATATTCCAATGTGATGGTGGATTTTTAGACCCTAACTGATAATTATACACTGTATTTCAATTTCAACTTGATATATACATCGTCTCTCCTTGAAGCTCGGAACGTAATCTTGAAGCTATATGATTCTCCCGGGGGGGCCACTTCCATTCACGAGTGGATACCATGCGCGACCATGGGGTCTCGAAAAGCACCCTAAACACGTAATTTCCATTTTCTGAAAATGCACCCCTTAACAAGTATTGGCGTTTGAAACCCTACCCTTTACAAGTATTGGAAACAAAACGATACTCTTGGCAAATGTTCCCTGAAATGAACCCCTAAACAAGTAAAGGAATGTTTTATTGTTACGGGTCCTTCGGTCGTCGGCTTGACCTTATTTGGTTTAGAACGACCCCACCTTCGATCTACACCTCGCGCAAATCGGACCCTAAACACGAAGTGTTGGGGCAAAAAAGACATCCTTTATAAAACATTCTATCTTTGTTTTATCATCCCCGCAAATTCGACCCTAAACACGTAATTTTCCTTGCGAAATAGATACCCTTTTTTCATTATTTTTGTGTTTTTGACACCCTTATCACGTTACGTACGTAACGTGCCCTATCGTGAAAAAGACATCCTTTTTACGTGTTTTTTTGGTCGCGCATGGTATCCACTCGTCAATGTAAGTGGCCCCCCCCCCGGGATAATTCTCTCTAAAACAATACTCGAATTTGAATGATGGTGGTGATGAGGATGATGCTGCTGCTAGCTACTGCTGCTGATGATGATGATAGTAATAATAACATAATAATGATAATAATAACAATGATAATAATGATAATAAAGACAATAATAATGATAATAATAACGATTATGAATTAAATGCAACGTTTATGGATATTTTTCAAGCTTGTATGTCGTTTAATTACCTTTAAAAATAATAAATAGTGAGACTATTTTACAAGTAGGATTTTTCTTCAAATTCGTCTGTTTGTTGTTTTCCCTTTTTAGAGAGGTAAAAAGTCAAAGTTTGTTTCTTGAATATTTCAAGCTATTAAATATTTTTTTAAAACATCAGGTAAACAACAAAGGCTGATTCTAAAACAATAAATTGAATGGTTATGTCATAAATAAATCTATTCGTATTTCTCTATATGAAAATTTTAACATTCCAATACCCAGGCCGGTGGAAATACAGAGGCTAAGAGCCGATGGGAGCAGGCAAGGGGGGGGGAGGGGTAAAGGGAACTTGGTCAGCATATATGTTCCCATATTTTAGGACAGATGCTAAACTCTACTTTCCTGTTACAACTATGGCTCTTTGTTTGCCCCACCCTCGATCTTTTTGTGAATAAGAATAGAATTGCGTTCTTTCTTGCGCGAACCATTTGAAAAGAATAATTAAGTATTTTGGTACTTCCACTTTTCATCTAGGCTGTTGTTAATGTAAAAACCATTTCATTTAAAATTGATCCATTAATTCATATCAAATCAAACACGAACACTAACCCACATATTCGCCAAGGAGCTAAAAATCCAGGATGGGGGAGGGGGAGTAGGGGGTGATATGCGACCAACGTGACCCGAAAAGGGTTTTGAAATAAAGGTGGGGGGGGGAACAATATTTAAAAAGAAATCTATAAACATGGCAGCCCATTTTCTGCGTCTCCTTTTTAACAGAATAATTTAATTGGGTAGTGAGCATATCCCCCCAAATATTATGTGCCTTAACTATATGGCCTAAATCCCATTTCTTGAGATTCGACTCATGTGAAATGCAGGGGCAGTGCAACGGTTTTCAAAGGTGGGGGGAGGTGCTGACCATGCAAGAAATCTTAATCATAATTTATGGTCATTTTTCCGCTTTTGTTCACGGTTTTGGAAAAAGGGGAGGGGATGGGACTGAAGCCCCCCCCCCCCCGCTTCCGCGGCCCCTGAAATGGATCTCCGATTTTCCGAGAAATGCAGTCCAAAGCTGAAATTCCCCTAAATATAGGTCAGAATGTTCACAGTCTGCACCCCATATCTGGGAAATAATTATATATATAGTAATGATTCCCCCTCCCCTCGCCCCACGAAATCCTGCAAAGTCGATCCCAAAGGCGCCCCATCACCCCCACTTTTTTTTTTTTGCTGGGTGTCCACGGTGACCTGACATTTGATCAGACTAGAGCGGTCATTTTTAGATTCAAATCGATGGTTTGTCAGAAGTCTATTCATTTCAAAACAAAAAGGAAAAAAAAAGATACCGGTATATGAATTAATACAAAATATTGGACAAATCTCGATTGATCACGCCCTTTTTACGGGCTGTTTTTTTTTTCTCGTAGAGGGCTCACCAAATATTGAATTCGTACTTTTTAGCCATATGTTGTACTTTCCGTATACTGATTGAGTCAGTACGTGACATTTCATATCAATAGTACGTGAAATTAAGCCACTGAGAGCTAGTTTCGATCAGTTCGATCAACACAGCATCACACCAAGTATCTGCAATTTTCGTTGATGATGCCGAGATGGATCTGAAAATATACCGTTCCCAAGTTTAAATGTGTTTAATTATTGTTTCTGCTATCCTGTGGTTGCCTAGATCATACGTTGGCGTAAATTCTGCATTAGGTAAGCTAACATGATGTCTTGATGAGTGTTTGAGAGTAGAGATCCTCGTCACAAAGACTCGGCCAAGAACTTATAGTGGCACACGCAATTCTTCTACACATATATCCAATAGGAATACCACGAGTCCGTGTTGAATGAATTGATCTCAAATTGAACGTGAATCTTTTTTACATGTAGACTGTTGTTGATTGTTCGGTGCTACTGCTAGACTCTAATCATGCCTGGTGGTATACCCAGTTGTTGTGTGTCCGGGCCGGATGGGTTACTTGTGTGTCCGTACGATCAGTTTAGAAAGTCATTTGGAAAAATTTACAAGCCAAGTTTGAGCAATTTTTGGGTACAAAATGTTAGGAAACATTATAAAATAGAAGATGATTACAAATATTGAATTCATATTTTTACTTAGGGTAATGATTGTAATCCAAAGACAAAAAAAGAACGCTTCAAAAATATAAAGTGTCCGGACACCCCATCCCCCATCCTACCTAATTTCTCATTAAAAAATTAAAGTAAATAGGGCCTAGGATTTTCTTGAAAAACCTCAAGCAGTCATTTTCAGATTGAAAAAAAAATGGTACCCCATTAAGCCTGAGTCGAATCGATTTTAAAATCGGTGTTCGATCGATGTCATCGAACACCGGTGCAGATTTTGCAAAATCGGTGCATCGAAAAAAAAAAAAAACGTCGGCCGGCCGATTCGTTTGGTTTACACAATCAATCATCAAAATATCAGTAATGTCCAACTTTACTACTATACTTACTGGATTTCTATTGCCCCCAAAATGAAACCGATTGAGTAATTATGATGCTATTCACCATTAATTTGAAGTTTATTTCGATCATAGTTCGAGTCTTACTCGTCTGCTCGTGCCGAGATAATTTATGCACGATGAATTCATGAATGGAAGTCATGGCCATCGATCGTGCATGCGCAGTACTGTTCTTTAATCAAACCAGAAAATGGCCGGAAATTGACGCCATCAACGTAAAATAAATCTCGCTTTCATGAACAATATTAATATCATGACCATAGAACATTATTTAATCGTAGTATTTAACAATAATTTACTATGATAATCATTTATATGAATTTAGAGCTTGATGCGAAACGTTTGTATTTCGTTTCAATTTTCAATGGCGGACATCTCTTCTTCTTCCAGGCTGGTACAGTCCGCCACTGGCGTATTATCGTACCTTGTGTTTGTCAAGTGTTGAGTGTACAGTGCAAGTAAAAACAAATTCTACAATGGACTATATCATGTCTATGTGCAGCTAAAAAACCAGACTGAAGCTTGACACACTGCACCTCCAGCTTGAAAGGCTCCAATGAAGTGCAGTTGACAGCTACAGGTGGTAATGAATTCCACAGCCTGATAGCGTCTTGATAAAAAGATGTTTGGAGAAATCGTGTCCTTGCATAGGGAACCAGGAGTTTTTGTGGGTTTCCCCGAGTGCGTGGGGCTGTTACTGGAATGAGATTGGCGGACGGAAGATCAACCAAGCCATGGAGTATGCTGTATATCATATAAACTTTCTGCTGAGCTCTCCTCTCTTGAAGACTTGGCCACTGAAGCTGATGAAGCATAGATGTTACGCTGCTTGTGCGGCGGTAGTCATCTATGACAAAACGGACAGAACGCCTCTGTACCATTTCTAACTTTCTGATGTTCTCCTGTGTGGATGGGTCCCAAACTACCGCAGCATACTCCAAGACAGGGAGTATCAGAGTCTTGTAAAGTAACACCTTTGTCTTTGGTGGACAGGCCCTCATGTTCCTCTGCAGAAAGCCCCGTACAGAGTTAGCCTTCTTGGTGATTGCATCCACATGATGATTCCATTTCAAGTTGCTCTGCAGATTAACTCCCAAATACTTGGTGGAGTCCGTTACCTGTAAGCGCTCCCCATGAATGTCATAAGGAAAGGACACTATGGATGTTTGTCTCTTATTTGAGACATGCATGACGATCGACTTGACTTCTTGAGTCGAGCTAGTGCACTTGTATAAAAAAAATAATCATCACGTCAGGATTGATTCTCGAACATTGTCTACATGCAAAAATCTGTTCAAGTTCGTAATATCACCATATAATAACATTTTACATGACAAAACAGAGAAAATGGCGTTTGATTTTTTTACCCATCAATTTGAAACTAGTTTGTGCCCAACTTTGGGCTCTGATTTCATGAATGGGAAAATATGTCATACGTCATCGAACACGCATGCGCATTGTGCTTATTTTCTCGGAGCTTGGAGGAGACGTCCAGAGATGGAATAACAATAGAAATAATCCCAGTATTAATTCTTCCATATGAACATAACATACTTTGCTGACATCGTCAATATTCTTAGTATGACCATAAAATCTTGTTAAATCGTAATAATTTAGATGAATTTAGGGCTCGATTCGAACCATTCGTATTTATTTTGATTGCATGATCAATTACGTCTAAGAAACTGGATTGTCATTATCAGGATTAATTCTCGAACATCGTCATAACTCATATTCCACAATCTTTCCTCACAATCGTTATATCAGCATTGAATAGCAATTCAAATGACCATCCAGAGAAAATTACGTATTTATTCCCATAAATTTATTTGGAGCTCATTTTGGATCCAACTACACAATCTCAGGCAAGTTACAGCGCTCTCCGTTAATTGCACTTGTTTGCTGGCGCTGACGTCAAGCACGCCTGTCGTTTCGGGAGAGTGAGTGTACGGAGCTGGTGAATGGACTGCGAATGCTAGTCGACCGAAAATCATTCGGATCGACTCTGCGTGATTCATGTCTTTATTATTGTTTCATTTTGAACTTATATGTTGTCATCTGCAAATATCATTGTTGAAGATATTTTGGGAAGAATTCTGCTTTGGTCCCCGGCCTTTTTGTGTGTTTTGTGATCATGGAAAATACAAACGAACTTTGCTCTGTCATCTGCTTGTGCAACGCTCACCCGGCCAACGCCAGCGCATACCGTCAGTGCGTAGTGCATATGCAAAGCGCATCGACGCAAAAACAAAAGACTACATTTTCCCCGCCTTCAATATTCGATGCATCGATGTTCGATCGAATTAGAGCTGTCGAACACCGGTTTTCAAAATAATCGATATGACTCAGGCTTATACCCCATGTCTGCGCACTCATTCACTTTGCACATGCATGATTCAGGGATTTTGATGAGAAAGGCTGCATTTTGAGGCCGTCACATGAAATGCCAGCTAAATTCATTATTTTTTCACCATTTTGAGTCGGATTTTTCTATCTGTCTATCACTCTATGTATTGCATGTGTAAAGTTTGTGCTCGTGTGTATCTTCTTTTACTAGAATCCTGCAGATACGCATGTGCGCAGACAAGGGGGATTGTGCAGAATTGGCCTGGGGAACTTGCCATAACATGATAAAGGAAATTCTCTCGTCAAAGTCGGCCGGTGCGAAAGTTGACTACCATTGTTTGTACCAATAATTAGTTACCATGGCATGACTAGATCTAGTCTACGGTACTGCAGCTGCTTCTTCAAGGCCCTAGACCTGGATCTAGTCGTAGAGGGTCTACAGTAAGACCGAAGCCAAGTGGATCTCTCTGCCTATTGGCAGTTGCGAAGGGATGCGATGTCTGAATGAGAATTCGACCCAGATCCAACCAAAATACAGCTGTTTCAGATATTTTCAGAAAATTGGTGGGCATATATTGACCTTGAAATGTGATCGAGAGACTTGCTATGACATTTGCGAACAATTCCTGGTGATGAAATGCTCTCGATGTCGGCTGGTGCAAAACTGCATTAGCACCTTATTGTTCCTACTCATCCCAGACTGCCCAAACTAAAAGAAGAATAAAAATTGGAGCAAAATTTCTAATCCAAACCAAAAAGCAAGGGCCCTCCCCCCCCCATGAAACCATGACAATATCCTGTCATGTCTGTCTGTCAAGAAGGAAAAAAAAATAGTGATGATGTTGCTCCATGTGTGTGTTTGTGTGTGTATGAGGGATTTAGATCAATCTTTTTACTGCTCATTTACGACTGGGACTGATCACTAATGTAGTGAATCACATGGATGTGTAATTTTTTCATGACTGGGGTTCTCTTCTAGGCTGAGGCTATAATTCCTGGGTCTAATTCCCCCATCCAAGAGATGTGACCAGGGCTGTTTGATAAATTATCAACATACATTAGCTAGTCTGCAGGTACAGACCAGGTACAGACCCTGATTGGAACTTTGATCAACAAGTGTGCCTCCACGCAAAGACTAGCACATACAAAAATTGTTGTTCCAATACATAGCAAAATTTGTGCCCAACTTCCAAAGATGAAGCAGACCCTGAGCAAGAGAGCCTTCAGTACTCAAGGCATGAGTAGGCTGCACAATCAGACCCTTATCTCGGGTAAAGGGTTTGTCCAGCAGACTAAGCGCTAGCCTCATTTCCTAACCCTAGTCCCTAAAATAGGACGAACTCACATCAGTTTTTGATTCTTAAAGGTTTTAAAGTCCACCCCAGAAAAATGTTGATTTGAATATAAAATTATAGAGAAAAATCAAAGTACATGTACATGTAATGCTATAAACTTCATCGAAATTGGATGTAAAATAAGAAAGCATATGACATTTTAAAGTTTCACTTATTATTTTTCACAATTCAGTAACATGCAGATGATGTCTTTCACTTTATTTGGTTTTTTATTGTTTGAATTATATACAATGTTTTTTATATTTTCTTTTTACATATTTGACAATAAGGACCAACTTGACTGAACAAAACAATGCTAATTCCAGATGTTCAGGGAGGAATTGTTGTTTCACTCGACAATGAGGAGAAAATTATATGTAAATGTAGTATCTCATATTTCATACAATAAAATGCAAAAGAAATACATGTAGTGAGTGGATGATGTCATCAATCACCTCATTTGCATACCGACGAGGATGTACATTTAGCCTGACTGTTTTGTAAAATTAATGAAATGTTAAATGCCTTGTAGCTTTCTTATTTTACATCTGATTTTGATGAAATTTTCAGTGTTATGCTTGTTGGATTTTTTCTCTTTTTATGCAAATCTACTTTTTGTTGGGGTGGACTTGTCCTTTAAAGGAATTTCCTGAAGTAGTCATTTTAATGTGTCAATAGGAAAGCAGTAATATCAAGCCAGCGTTGAAAGTCAAGTATATAACCAAGAAAGAGTGAAGCAACTTTTTTTCATCAGCTCAGGCTACTAGGTTGTTTGCCTTTACATGTAATTGATAGGTCTCACACCCACTTGTTTTTCCTTGATCATGCAATTAGGTTTATTGACTATTAAATGAACATAGAGCTCAAAGCTGAAGTTGTTCATGAATTGTAATAAAGAAAATATGTTAATTTACAATAAAATTTACACAGGCATGAAAGAAAGACACATTGATACATGCAATGTAAAAAAAAAACACAGTAAAAACAGCATAGTTTAAAGAGAAATTCCAGTAGTTGCAGTAAACACTGATTTCATGAGAAAGTCTGTAAAACCAGGCTTAACTGTCAGAATATCATCGAGGATCTAGATCTTGTACAGTTACATAAACTGAACTTTGTGAAATCTTGAAATCTACGCTGAAAAACGTTCACACTGAAGATCACCAACACAGATAGGCACACGTGGGACAGTGTATTATTATTGCTGGAATAAAGACCCGACGGAAGTGACCGAATCCGCGCTTATTTTGCTTATTTCTCAGCAATTACACAATTTCTCCCAGAATCCTTTGGCACATATTTTTTATTCATACAAACAGACACTTGGGTGGTCATTATATTAGATTCTGTAAAAAGTCATTTTGAGATCGTTACCAAAACTGGAATTTATATTTAATAATTTAGCATATATATATACAACGTTCTCGCCAGGTTCACTCTGACGGTTGTCGGCGCGAAGCGACGAAAGCCGCGCAGGGGCCTCGGTGCGTGCGAAGCACGCACGGGGGAGGGTTCGGGAGGGGGGTGTCCCCCTCCCGCGCGAAGCGCGGTAGCTATCGAAAATATCAATATCGACGAGCTTAGATTGCTGCTAAATGCACCACATTTTATGTCTGTTTAATGCTTCTCCGGCCACACAGCCGTAACAGTTGCGCGAATTGCGATTGAAGCAGAAAGGCAATTACCGGTACTGATAACTTAAAAAGGTGAAAGGAAATGTCAATCTCATTTTATACTTACAGTTCATTGATTTATTCACATTGATGGCATCGATAAATTAAGTCCATTATTTCAATGTTTAGATCGCTACATCCTTGTAAAAGTGCGATTAATTTTGTGAATGCGTGTTGCTTATTATGTCAATGACCGACTACATCTACGGACCGCATGCGTAGCCCTTTGAGCTTGCGCCGCGTCACGCCCTTACGAAATCCAAAGATTGTTCCAACTTTATTTGGAAGCCTCGGAAGATTTCTTCCGAGGCTTCCAAATAATGGACATCGGTATTCATGAGACGGGGTCCCCAATTAACTAATATAATTTGCACGAATTTTTGTTTTGTAAATTCAGATACTCACTGAAACTAACTCTCATAAGATTTCTGTTGATGATGTTTACTCTTATAATCTTTTATCAAGATTATTTTATCACTGTCAATTATTGCTGTGTTTGTTCGTTACTCACCTATAAAATAATGAATGTGCTCATCACGAGCGTGAGAAATATTTTTAGTCATTCATAAAACTTTAGTATTACGATTTTGTTATTAATTGCGATTTATAATGTTTTGAAAGTATAGGTTAATTGATAGGAAAAATATTTTTAGGTAATACAATATGTAGGCCTACAAATACAGCGTATGTGAAAGAGAGAGGAAGAGGGGGGGGGGGGGGGTTGTAGATGTTCGACGGGAGAGAGCGATAGGGGAGGGGTCGTGGCCTGGACAATGACAAGGGGATGTTGAGATCGTGTGTGTGGGATTGGTGAAGAAGTCAATATTCAAAGCGAATATATTTTTTAGAATTCTACTGATGATGATGGCTGAATAATCTTTCTTTACATGTATATTTTGGTGATTTTAAATTCTAAAAATATTTTCTTGCATCATGAGTGGGAAGATCGAGGTACGTGATTCAATAAATTGCATCACAATATCACTTTAGGTGTAGTTTTAAATTTACAGAAATTCACGTTTTAACAGTATTAAAATAAGATTTTCTTAATTGTATAGCACTCATCCAGCGTAAACAACATGAAGAATATTTGAGGTCATGAAATCAGCTGATTCGCACTCAAATAACAGGTTAAAAGGTCACACACGTGGCACACATTCCAGGGTGGGAAATCGGGAAACCCGTTCAAGCACAATGATTGGCTCAAGCCCAAGATAATGAATACTAATTAGATCACGTGCCATCGGCTTTGGGGCGTCTCGTTCACATTCCAACTCATTTCATGAATATCATCCACAGTAATTAGGCTAATGATGTTGTAAAGCTAACTGCACAATGCCGATAGAAAACATAACATCAGTGAAATTGAAAAATTCATCCAACGATATTCAAATTATACTAGCAACTCATTGTGGGCGTAAACAACGAAATACATATCCTCTAAAACGTTCACACAATTCGTACTTAAAATGAATATCTGTGAATGAATTGTCAATCCACTTTGTTGAATGTGTGTACTTCTATCGAAATCTATTGAATCACGTACATGTACCCCTCCCGACCCAAGGTGGATTTTCAATCGCCATAAAGATTATGCAGCCACAATGATCAATCACAGTAGACACATCCGTAAATGAATAGTAATTTCATTCGCTCCGAACATTGACTTCTTTTCGCCAATCCCTCCGACCCCCATAAAGTCACAAACATCCCATAATTTTCATCTACATTGCCCACGACCACCCCCCTTTATTCTTTCTTTCTCCTTCACACAAATCATTTTTTTCAAATAATATTTTATTTTAAATCGTAGTTGTTAAGCAATTGTACAACAAATTCATAAAGCATTCACCGTGATGATAAAAAAAAAACATTTCTCAGGACCGTGACAGGTGCGCTCATTATTCAATTGGCAGGCCATGAGCAATAAAGAACAATACAAATGAAAATACACTGTATATACGTATAAGTCACATTAAAAAGATGAGTTGTAATGAAAACAAATGTGAATGATATTAATAAAGATAATTACTTATGAAAATTGTAACAGATTCAATGAATATCTGAAAAAAAAACATTCGAACTGAATTAGTTTTGGATCCCATAGGAAGACTCGGATCCCCAGATCAAGGATTTTGATGCCATGTGCGATTTGTTTCCTGAATCGTTGCGAGCGCTAGTGCGGTGATACAGAACTTGGTAGACACACCGTCACGAAATTAATCAACACTTTCAAAAGATCGATGTAGAGATCAAGACTTTGGAAATTATGGAGTAAAATCGGAATATAAATGTGAATAAATCATTATGCTGTAAGTAAATGAGTTGGACATTATGTCAATCCATTCCTTTGGCTTTGTCATTATCAACGTGATCTTTGAATAATTTTCTTAATTCGCTCGATCTACGGGAGTGTCATACGAAAAGCATTCAATGAATTCAAGTAGTCGATGTAGCCCCGATGTAGCAAAGGCTGGGACGAGATGAAATTAAAATCCGATCGAATTTTGATGTTATTTTTGACACTTTATTTTTGAAAAAGATAAGTGATAATATCAACTGAAAACTGAAATTCGTAATAATCTAATAATTACATTGCCTAACCCAGTAACCTACGGTACCCCTCTCAACTCACTTTATTTTTTTCCGTATTTACTACCATTTTAAAGACGTAAATAATGTGAGCAATGCGATACGCAAGCGAGGTAAGCATCTTCGCGCTTCCAACAAAAGAGATTGGCCTCGAGTCGGGGTCGTATCGTATACAGCGTAGTGAGTGAGTCAAAGAAATCCCGGGAAGAAATCTTGGACGAAATAATCGTCAAGTTTATTTTAGGATCTGAAAAGCAGATTGTGTTATTTAATATATTCATTTTTTGTAGATCTATTCCTGTTTTACAGTTGTCGGCCACGGTTGTCGGGGAAGTTCACGGTTGTCGGATTTCCTCTGAAAATTTTCAGGGTTGTCGGCGCCCGACAACCGTGACGCGTGGTAGCGAGAACGTTGTTTATATATATGTATATATATATATATATATATACAGTAAAAGATTGGAAAAGGTAAAACACCTGAATTTAAATGCTAGCAAAGATAATGCAATTAAACAGGTTTGAGTCATTTGAAAAGAAAGCAAATCCCAAAGATCATACAGGTGTTTGGATCAGGTACATGTACATGTACATGTATGCTACATTGAATTTTAAAGGGAAACATAACAACCAATAAAAATATGCAACATCGAGTATGTGAGTACTTTCCAAATGTAAACAAAGAACATTTGAAATGCAATGATAGGAAAAGGATATATGTAGCACAAGGAAAACAGAAAGATGAAAAATATAATAGGATTTGAATATGTACCATCAACAGTGACAGTGTGCATATTTGTAACTTGATGAATTTGACGATAGTTTTAAAACAGTAACAAAGAGAGAGAGAGTACATCTTTAATTGTCTGTATTAAAAGAATTTTTAACAAAATAAATCTCATTAATAGGCGGTTTCAAACCGCCTCGATCACAAGAATCCCCGTTAAATTACGGGAACTGTTTTCGGCTAAAAAATACCCGTTAATTATTCCTGCATTCACACCGCCCCGAAACACATCCTTCGGGATAAGTTCCCGAAGTTACGAGCATGCGCATTATGGTCTGATAAGCAGGCAAGGTGCGAAATTCAAAATCACTAGCCCAGCAGCCACCCACGCCGCCGCGCCCAACGACACGCTGGGCTAAAAGTTCCCGTAATTTGCTTTCACATCGCCAAAATACCTGCGACCTTGGAAAAATCCCCACGAAAGTTCTCGTAATTTCGCCAAGTACCTACTATTTAGCGGGTATTTTCTTTCGGGGAAATTACGCGTAGTTTGCTTTCACATTACCAAAATACCTGGTATTTTCTGATCGGGGTAAATTTCCCGATCAGAGAATACCTGGAACTGGTGAACTTCGAGGCGGTCTGAAACCACCTAGTGTATCACTGGTGTGGAATAATGGCGATCCTTAGAATTCAATGTGAAGATTGGCAGAAAGCCAGTCTAGAGTACAATTCAGGAAATATATTGAACTCTTGTTCTTCTGATTATTATTGTTGGGAAATCTTAGCAGGAAGTATGTTATTCACATTTCAAGTTCAGCATTCACTTTTTGAATAGTCAATATTAAAGAGTTTATATGCATGTGTGTATCCCAAATTTACTATTGAATTTTGAATGTTGAAGACATTGATAACGTTTGGTCTTTTTTTTAAACATCCTAAACTTTGATGTGCATTGTTGTTGTACAAGTATTTGATATGGATTTAAAAATAACATTGAAGAAAAAAAGTCAAATTTGTGCAGATAATTTTCAAGATAACTGAAGTACTTCTTAATAATTATTCAGTTATAATGCCAGGAGGGCGTATGACTATTAAGAGTGAAGTACATGTATGACTTTGCAGAGATTTGCTTGAATGCTGACCCCCAAATGATAAGTAACGGGCCATCTTATTCTTATTGATTAATATGCAGTAATGTTCATCCTCTTTATGATTTGATCAAAGTGATCATGCCTTTTGTACTGCACGTGTGACTCTGATGCCATCTTCATGCTGGTTTTCAAATTTATCCCGGTGCTGTCGCGGGACGGTGACACCAATGCATGCACATTACATTAGAAAAGTTACCCCGGCACAGTCCTGGTCCTCCCGGGATAACTTTCATGTACCTGTTAACACTGAAGCAGGTGGTTTTTATGACCTGCATGCGTGTACGTAACAAAACTCAAATACACCGGAAATACTTGAGGGCATGGTTGCTTAAAATCCTCTGCCCATTTGTGATAATACATGACCCATTACTTCTGCAATTATGGAGCTGTCTACTCTTTTAATAAGTTTTGCTATTACTTTCATTATCTTTCAGTTGCAGAGAACAAATTGTTATTTATTACTTTAATATGTCAAAGAGCAGGACTCGTTTCGTGAGAAAATGAAAGAAGTTTTCTCCATGGACATTATGTAGAAATGCATTGGTTTAAAGTAAACTAATCACATCCTGCCGTTGTAGCAGCGTCCCTTCACACTGAAGGTACACTGTGACAATCACGCTGCTATTACTTTTAAAAAAATTATTCTTGAATATTTAAACAGGGTGGCCTGGTCAGCATAAAAAACATATTAACAGGACATTATGAGATACAGAAAAAAGAACAAATAAAAAGTAAAAATACGAGAATAACAAGATAGAAATAGCAAGATAAATAATATAAATATGCGAAACACAATATTAAAAGCTGGTCTTCCTCAGGGCTCTGTCATTATTATAAAAGAAAACATTAAAAAAGATGAATGATTGTTAAAATATAAAGGAAACGTAATACACAGTACTAATAAAGTTAATTTTGGAATAAAAAACCAAGCAGAAGAGATATCGCATCATTTGGTCATTTCATCACTAATTACATCAAGATAAAACAAAACAAAACAAAAGAAAAAAATACAAAAACACAACACATTTTACTATTTAAATATATGGAATAAAGTGTGAGGGAATAACAGAAAGACAAGAAAAGAATAGGAATCGACATGAAGTGTATTTTAGGAATGGCACGGACTGTTGTTTGAGAGAAAAAATTGGTTGCGGAGTTAAAGCAAGGCGAGTTTTAATATTCCGGAATAGTTTATTGCCAGTCCGAGAATTCACAATTTGAAGGCAACACCGCTACAGTCTGAGGGATAGTCCAGATTGGACCTTGTTGTTTGGAAGTGCCCTTTCCCAAAAGCTAACATAGAGGGCACATGTCTCCCAATCTCTAATCAGCGCCAATCCACTCATCTTCGCTCCCCACGGGGAGCGAAGATGAGTGGATTGGCGCTGATTAGAGATTGGGAGACATGTGCCCTCTATGTTAGCTTTTGGGAAAGGGCACTTCCAAACAACAAGGTCCAATCTGGACTATCTGAGGGACAGTCCCGGGACTGTAGCGGTGTTTGAGGCCAGTGTGAAGACGGTATTAATCACACTTTATGAAGCGCCTCACAGTGATTCTGATTATTTTCAGGGCTTTATTGAAAAAAAACACACACTAAGACATGGGTAACAAATAGGAACTTTCAGCATAGATTTTGGAAAGTCAAGTCAAAGTTAAAGCCATCACATGTTTATTGTGTACATCAAAATAATAGATAGTCACAATGAATTTCGTAGTCATACATTCTTTTAAAAATTGTACATGTTAATGCAATGCACAGTGTAATAATCTGTAACAACATGAACGACAGTACAATATAAAGAGTAGTCATGTGGACATAATGTAACAAGTATTATACACACTTACACAGCAACCTTCATACATGTACATACTCTATACAATATTCAAATATATATGTAAAATGAAAAAAGCAACAATTGCTTTCTTTACCTTTTGTTTTTCCTTCCTTCCTTTTTTTGTCTTTCATTCATTCATTCATTCATTCATTCATGCCCTCATTTTTTTTTTGAGGGGGGGGGGAACAAGAAAGGACAGCAAAATAAACTTGTGCCTTTTTTAAAATGTTTTCTTTATTTTTTGGGACCAGTAGATTTCAGGTTCGTACCAGTAAAAAAATGGAAAAACTGGGTATCTACTGGTCCGACATGAATAGGTTTATAGACCATTATAAAAAAAGGGTTAGTGTGGAGCCCTGAATATAGTCTCCAATATTTTTATAGTGAAACTAAATTTGTATGATGTGATATAATTTGTAACATGTGACTTCTGTAATTATACATCACAGATTGATTTGAAGTTTTGTCTCAACTGCATAGCAGAGTGAGACTATACATACAACATGTTTGCGCCACTTTTCCGCTTTTTGAAATGTCATCATAACTTAGAAATTATATAGACCTAGTTCATGAAACTTGGATATACATGTAAGGTTAATCAAGTATTACTGAACATCCTGACTGAGTGTCAGGTCACATGAACAAGGTCAAAGGTCATTTAAGGTCAATGAACTTTGGCCAAGTTGGGCGTCTTTATTGAATTACCCTTATAACTATAAAAGTTTATGGATCTGATTAATAAAATTGGACATAAAAAGAGTAATCAAGTATCCCTGAACATCTTGTGAGTTTCAGGTCACATGACCAAAGTCAAAGGTCATTTAAGGTCAATGAACTTTGGCTATTTTATAGTAGATTTGTAAGTCAGCATGTACATGTACTTGTATATTGAATCGCATAATGCAGGATGCTACATGTAGATGCGCTCTTGTATATTGAGAGTGAGCCACATTTTGTAATGTAATAATAATAATAGTAATAATAACAACAATGATAATAATAATAATACCCAGGGAAACCACTACAGTTCTGAAAACTGTTCTCCCAGCGGGCCCTGCTGTTATTATTGTAAAACCCGGCTTTAGCTGGGCTGCCTAGGCACTCAAAGCATTAAGAAAATTTCTTCCTACAGGGTACCCATCCACCTCACCTGGGTTGAGTGCAGCACAATGTGGATAAATTTCTTGCTGAAGGAAATTACGCCATGGCTGGGATTCGAACCCACGACCCTCTGTTTCAAAGTCAGAAGACTAATCCACTGGCCCACAACGAGAGGGGGGGAGGGATTTATTTCAATTTTGCCCAGCAAACTGTACAGGTGCATGTACTGTACATGTACACATTGTACAGTGCATCTAGAGTATTGTTCTTTCCTTATTAAAATTCACATGGGATCAACATACCTTTTTTAAGGTATTAAAATGCTAGTTTTGGTAACGATATCAAAATGAGTTCCTACAGAATCCAATTAAATGACCACCAAAGTGTCTGTTTGTATAAATAAAACGCATGTGCCAAATGATTCTGGAAGAAATTGTGTAATTGCTGAGAAAGCAGCAAATAAGCACAGGATTCGGGTAGAGCGCCGGGCCAGACGCTCTAAGCAATAATTATACATTGTCCCACGTGCACTTATCTGTGTTGGGGTTCTTCGGTGTGAACATTTTTCAGCGTAGATTTCAAGATTTCACAACGTTCAGTTAATGTAACTCTACCAGATCTAGATCCTCGATGATATACTGACAATTTAAGCCTTGTTTTACAGACTTTCTCATGAAATCGGTGTTTACTGCAACTACTGGAATTTCTCTTTAAATAGAAGCAGGCAGAAACCTCAATAGGCCCTGCATGCCTGTTAAAAGCAAAAGTGGGTGTGTCTAAGAATGGGATGACTTTCTTCTTACTGTGGCAAAAATGCTGTTAAAGCCTTTTGGCAGGAAGAGGAAATCTCGCCCGATCCCAGAGCGGAAGGCTGTATTATTCTGGACAAGTGCAACAGGGGAGTTGTGGAGGATCCAAATCTCAATTCTCTTTTAAAAGTCTCAATGGATGTATTCACACCAACCCTAGAGTAAAAATAGCATGATGGTTTTTCATGCATGACATTACGCACAACTGCACACGGCGGGTGTGTTTTATGCTATAATACAGTAAACGTAGGCCTACATGTACATGTACACATACATGGTTCTGCATGTCAGATTCTCAATACTAGTATTAAATTTGAAATCGTATTTTCAAAGATCAAGATTATTGAATTTGTGTCACCTTCAATATTTTGTCAAGGTTTGTTGAAAATGATAGAAATTTTACATTGCAAATTATCTTGTTCATGCAATTGTGAATGCACAGCCAGGTAACTACGGGGTAAAATGAGGCCTGAAAATGTTCTTATTGCATGTTGTCGGGTGTTTTTTTGACAGGGCAAGTGGAAATACATACCGGTACATGTAGTATGCTCGATGTGATCTGCTACATACATGTAGCCCCATTAGGGAGACTGAACTCTATACAGTAGATGCTTTTGCAAGTTCAATTGTATGTACATGTAAAACACCAATTTGGTAGAGAATGTTTCAGTTATTATTTTTTCAAAAGATATGGAATGTACATGTATACCCTGTATTTGAGGCTGAGCTGTTATTTTTGTGAACATAAATTTTTTGTGATCGGAAGATACACCAAACAGTTCCAAAGCATTTCAGAGCAGCAAAAATATTGCAAAAATATGCGACATAAAACCCCCATACTGACTTGTATTGAATGTCCATGGCAAAGATAATAAGTTATTGAATTTATTTGATTTAATTCATTCATTCATTCATATATTCATGTTATTACCATGTTATTACCATGCATTCATTCATTCATTCATTCATTCATGTTATTACCATGTTATTACCATTCATTCATTCATCTATTCAACCATCCACCCTCCGCCTTCGTGTACATGTAGGTACAATAGTACATGTACATGTAGGCTAGCGTGAGACGTGTGAAAGTAAAATTGAAAAGAATTTCCTTGTCATGGTCTATTTTTATACTGTATACATTTGTGTATCTATCCATGGCCAGATTTCATCATTTATAAACTATGAGTCGGTGATAATATTTCTGAGTATAATTCAAATAATACTACATGTACATGTACTACTACAGTTATACATGTGCAAAATGCAGGAATACTGTACACTCCTATTTTTGAAAGTGAGATTAAAGTATTGCATGTTGTGACTGCTCTTGGAGTATCACTCCTGCAGTACTCCTAATCTAATTCTACCACTGACTGACCTACATTACGTATCAAATGCTCTGCCCTCTCACTTGCACTTTAAAAATTCTGTAAATTCATAAACTGCAAGTAATCTGATTCCTGCTTTCCTTTCCTCCCCTCTGTTATCATTCACAGGGCTAGATACACTTCCTCGGTGATCATCAATCTATGGATAGTAATTAGCCGAGGTACACGCTGCATTCTCTACGCTGCGCTCGAGTGCTAGCTACCGTAGCTGCATGGGGCTGCCAAGCGAGGTGTTTATCTCTGCATACTTAAGAATGCAGTTTACGATCGAGGGAGAGTGGGCATCCTTTCGTTTTGACCATTCCACCGAATCCCGCCACCATGGCTTAATAGCCATCCTGCCCCGTTGATTCCGAAGGATCGAGGCATTTTTAAACAGGGAATAGGAATAACCCATTACCAATGCAATGTGGGGGTGAATCGACCATGAACTGATTAACATTTTTCTATCTGCTCCGATTCTCCACTGATGATGCTGTTTTGCTGGGGTTAGAAAGGGTTCTACTCCCCTAGACGGTTATTTCATCAGGTACTCTATACCTCACCTACATCATACATGTATGTGCTGTGTACGCATGTAACATTGGATAAATTTATTGCTACCCGTTGCCATCACATTCTACATCTTGGAGGATGGCGGCTTTCAACCCGAGACATGGATCCTCTCCTGAGGTAAGATTAGCAATGATTACCGTAAGTAACGGTGTATTAACCGCACCTTTTTCTCGGCGGGGCAGAAGCAAAAGTCGGGGGTGCGGTTTATACACGGTGACGGGTCTGAGCCAGCCCGCCGTAACCCCTCCCGTACATGTACGATGTCTGCCAGTTCACAACACATCGAGTGGCCGGGCTTTGCCGCCCAGGCAATGTCGTTTAGAGGGGTATGAGCGGCGGGTAATGGGAAGCGATTATTGCAATATTAATTAAATGTTGTCCATAACAAACGCACCCACCTTCATGACACTAATTTTGACTTTATTCTCGATTCAAAGTAGTGAAGTTCCCTGGCGAATTTAAAGAGACGCCAAGCATACTCGGTAATATTTTGTCACCGCTGAGCGAGAGTTGAGTGAGCTTAGAGATTGCGTTGTAATGTGGTTATAGTGCGACTTAAGCTGGCGCTATTCAAAGTCCCGTTTCGCGCCAGCTTGTTTTTTTCCTTCCTGTTTGCTTTTCACATGATACCATGTAAACCACGCACGAGAGAGACGGCAAGAAGCCGTAAAAAACAAATGGAAAAAATGCCAATTTCTTTGTTTCTTGAACCTTCCTATAATCCCGTATCCAAAATTCATGCTAAGACATCAAATTTCTGAAAGTGATTGTGAGATTGTGATGCAAGAAATGTGAATGTTTCTTCCTCATACGCTGGGCCTGGGAAAGACAAAGATCATAATTTGATAAGATGTACTGGCATGACTTGTACTGTATCGTAGTTTGCAATGTAATGGCAGTGCTGTGTGTGTACACTGTGACTGTGAGGTGAGCGAGTGTGTAAGTTGCCAATATTGTCGGGACCGTTCTTTCTTTCTAACATTTGTAGATGAATTGATCAAGAACAGCATATATCTGCATACCGGTAATCTCTTTGGATACTTTGAAATCTTAAAAAACTTAGATATTGTTTCTTTGTACCTCAAATATGCATGTAAATGTGAGAAGATTTTTTTTTTTTTTTTTAGTCCAAAGTTGGGGGTGCGGTTAATACACGGGTGCGGTTAATACACCGTTACTCACGGTATTCATTATTAAAAGAAATGATATGAAATTGATGATAAATCATAGAAAATAATAGTGATGGTAAAGGTCCACTGTCATATTGAGCTAAGAGATAGCTGTACATGTGTAGACATGGATCCTTACCTGAGGTAAGATTAGCAATGATTATTCATTATTAAAAGAAATGATATGAAATTGATGATAAATCATAGAAAATAATAGTGATGGTAAAGGTCCACTGTCATATTGAGCTAAGAGATAGCTGTACATGTGTAGACATGGATCCTTACCTGAGGTAGATTAGCAATGATTATTCATTATTAAAAGAAATGATATGAAATTGATGATAAATAATAGAAAATAATAATGATGGTAAAGGTCCACTGTCATATTGAGCTAAGAGATAGCTGTACATGTGTAGACATGGATCCTTACCTGAGGTAGATTAGCAATGATTATTCATTATGAAAAGAAATGATATGAAATTGATGATAAATCATAGAAAATAATAATGATGGTAAAGGTCCACTGTCGTGCAGATCAGTTTTGAAAGAATAGGTGTTTTGTCAATCCTCCGGGTTATGGCTAATCTCCCATTTTTCAAGCGATTCCTCTCTGCAAGGACTTTGCCACAGAAACTGCTGCATTGGTGTCGTTTGGTGATGGGAGGGACTGGTCTCAGTCCATCGAAGTGATAATTTCACCTCATATATATAATGAGCCTTGTAACTTAGCAACGGCCTCGGTGCGGTATAGCCATCACCCCTGTTATAAACACAGTTTCCAAACCCTATTGACTGGACAAGTAGCGGTCGAGGACTTGCCCAAAGGCTACAGGAAATATGTATCAGATTCCAGGGCACTTCTACATTACACATTTTTTATGTGCTTTGAAACATGATGCCACGAAGGAGACAGTGATTGGGTTAATAATTGTACTGAACATGTACGTCGTACTGGTGCAGGTCTGTGATACGTGTGTACATGTAACTGTAATAATATGTACATGTATGTAGGTCTACAAGACTCTAGGCAGCTTGATCATGACTACGTACATGTACATGTAAAGTGTATCTGTATTCAGTATTGGCCTACATGATTTATTATCATTCCTACAATGCAAAATTGTGTATTAAAGATCCAGGGCCTACATTATACTATATTGTACATGAGTTAAAGGTCAACCCTGACCAGGAATCTAGGCCTACAGTAATGATCGTGTACATAAAAATTATATCATTGCATAAATAATAGGCAGGAAAAGGAAGGGTGTTATGTTTCAATTAAGGAAGGATGGAACACTAACTTACTAAGTTACCACATGTGGAGGTAAAAACAGAGGCGTTGAATCTCTCGCAAATCCCTTTAAAAGCCATACATGTACTACTAACTTTCCCATAAAATGGTTCGAAGATTCCAACTGGTGGACCCAAATTTGAAGTTGACTTATCATTTACTGGCAATCGAAAGCTTACATACTTAGAAAACGCCGAAATAAAGGGTTAAGCCTTTTTTGACCTGTAACCAGTTGAGTATTTTGCTCAAGAATATAACACTGTTCTCATATGTTTTAAAACTAGTTTACTGGAAGTTGGTTCAGAAAACCAGTTTGGAAGATTTTGCTGAGTATTTCCCATTTGATCAGCCGAAAGTGGTTTTCAAAACCACTTCACATAAAGTGGCCTTCTTGCTACATGTATGGGAATGCTCTCAGTGCGTATGACATGTTTCGCACGAAATTTGAATCCGCAGCGTTGATATTCTATACAAGATGTGCGAAGATCTCTTCCCGAAAAATGGTTTTGTCGTCACTTTATAGGCTAAAACCAGTTTAACGGGGGAAAGGGATCTTGCAAACTACATGTACATTGCGAGGTGGTTTTTCTGAACTGGTTTGGAAGATCGCTTCCAAGACCGCTTCGACCGTTCTCATTATGCATTAAGCTAGTTTCCACTAAAGAAGTTTCCACTATTAGTTTTATGGTGGTAATAAGAACAGGGTCTTGTATCTCCCATTATGGACTTAGAAATTAATATTTGTCATGCTTTTTACTACTTGTAGTCTCAGAACTGTGATGTCATTCTGTTTGATAAAAGTGTTGTCCTTCCATAGATCTTTGTATAATACGCATTTCATTTTCTTCACTTTTTTCGTGCACTTGAACAGTTGAATGTAAATTCATGGGTACATGTATGTTGTACATAAGGTCTCCATCTACATGTATTTGAATTTGAAAACTAAATAATCTTTACGTCAGTGCCATTTTCCTCTGCATATTGAAAAAAAAATGAATTCATAAAAGTGGAAATAAAAAATATTGAATAAAGTGTGTCAGTAAAGGTCATCACAACCTTCCTGTCAAAAGGCGGTGCTGCACCAGCCCAAGTTTTCTCAATCTTGAGATTTTAGCCTAATCAGCCCTCTTCATGATTAATCTCTCCACCATCGCAAGAAGAGCGATTCCTACTCGAGCAAGGCATCAATGCACTGTGGTCTGAGGCTGTGCATCAATAATCCCGAGTGCGTCTGCACATGCGAATTAGCTGGATAATTTATAAAATACATGTAGGGTGCTACACATGTATTGTGCAGTAATCCCAAAATACTTGAGATTGCAATCTCGAGATTAATCTTTACGAACTAGCACGATAATTTTGTCTTCGATACAAATAGTCTAGAGATTGTTCAGATCGGGATAATTTGCCGGATCTGAAATAGTGCGCTGATGCCTGATTTAAAAACTCGGGATGGTGCAGACGGCCCTTAAATGTGTGACATCACGTAATTTAAGCTGTTATTGAAGAAGCCTATTACCTATTGTCAATCCCAGAGTTTTGATGCTCAGCTGTCAAGCAACATTTAAGTCTACATGTATGCAATAAAGAAAACAAATCACTGCTTAAAAATGCAAATTGACAACTTAAAAAGACAAATGCCAGTAATTGCAGTAAACACTGATTTAATGAGAAAGTCTGTACAACCAGGCTTAAAGAGAAATTCCAGTAGTTGCAGTAAACACTGATTTCATGAGAAAGTCTGTAACACCAGGCTTAATTGTCAGAATATCATCGAGGATCTAGATCTGGTACAGTTACATAAACTGAACTTTGTGAAATCTTGAAATCTACGCTGAAAAACGTTCACACTGAAGATCACCAACACAGATAGGCACACGTGGGACAGTGTATTATTATTGCTGGAATAAAGACCCGACGGAAGTGACCGAATCCGCGCTTATTTTGCTTATTTCTCAGCAATTACACAATTTCTTCCAGAATCCTTTGGCACATATTTTTTATTCATACAAACAGACACTTGGGTGGTCATTATACTAGATTCTGTAAAAAGTCATTTTGAGATCGTTACCAGAACTGGAATTTATCTTTAATTGTCAGTATATCATCGAGGATCTAGATCTGGTACAGTTACATAAACTGAATTTTGTGAAATCTTGAAATCTATGCTGAAAAATGTTCACACTGAAGATCACCAACACAGATAGGCACAAGTAGGACAGTATATTATTATTGCTGGAATAAAGACCCGACGGAAGTGACCGAATCCGCGCTTATTTTGCTTATTTCTCAGCAATTACACAATTTCTTCCAGAATCCTTTGGCACATATTTTTTATTCATACAAACAGACACTTGGGTGGTCATTATAATAGATTCTGTAAAAAATCATTTTGAGATCGTTACCAGAACTGGAATTTACCTTTAAATCACTAATTTCAACTTATCAATACATACAACATGGGCCTATTTATATAGGCCTGTTTCATTCTGTAAAACAATTTAGCCAAAAAGTGTATTATTTGTAAAATGAAAAGATACTTGTATTACGGTACCTACATATAAATACACTATGTAATCCACCAAAGGTTTCATTCTCCTTTAAAAGATATGAATGAAATGCACATGTACATGTATGATTGCACAACCATATTTCCAAGGGGATCAGTTTGAACTAGAAATGTTGAGGCACTTCAGATCAG